>NW_019397146.1:0-72854 GCF_000591075.1 Eurytemora carolleeae
TTGTCATCTTTAAACCTTGATTACATCAAACAATAAAATTTCAACCTGAACATTTCAGACGTATTGGACACAGACAGACAAGTCTGTAGAATAGGCAAATGATTAATATTGTCAAATATATAGGTACATTTTTAAATGTTCTAAAATCACGCCTTGTCATAAAATTTTAATTTTGAATCATAATAAAGGATCAAATTAATTCATTAATTATATCTAGCTAAAGGATTAAATTAATTCATTAATCACATCTAGCTAAAGGATCAAATTAATTCATTACTCATATCTAGCTAAAGGATCAAATTAATTCATTAATCACATCTAGCTAAAGGATCAAATTGATTCATTAATCATATCTAGCTAAACCTAAGTAACAATTTTGCGAAAAATCCGCGGAAATTCCCATGAATCTTTCCCAGCTATTCTGAGGAATTTCTCGTAACCCATTCCGAGGAATTTCTCATAACCCTATCCAAGGAATTTCTTGTAACCAATTCCAGGGAATTTCTTGTTACCAATTCTGCAAAAAAAACCGGAGAAAATGTCGACAAAATTTGTGGAAATTCTAGGGAATTTCCAGCTAAAAATTCGTCAGAACCAATTCCTGGGAATTTCCTGGGAACTATTCCTAAGATTTTCTAAAGAGTTCCTCAGGCATATGTTGAGATATTCTCAGCATATTCCTGAGCAAATACAAGGATATAATTAATTCATTAATCATATCTAGCTAAAGGATAACATTAATTCATTAATAATATCAAGCTAAAGGATCAAATTAATTGATTACTCATATCTAGCTAAAGGATCACATTAATTCATTAATAATATCAAGCTAAAGGATCAAATTAATTCATTAATCATATCTAGCTAAAAATTACTATAAAAGTTTTAATTTTTAGTTGCAGACTCTTAACCTCTCAAGGATAACTAAAAGTGGCGTTTAATAGTAAAATAAGAAAACAAAAGAAAAGTTTGTGGTCTGAACAAAAAAGGTGTGGTCTGGACAAAAAATGGTGTGGTCTGGACAAAAAAGTGTGGTCTGGACAAAAAAGGTGTGGTCTGGACAAAAAAAGTGTGGTCTGGATAAAAAAGGTGTGGTCTGGACAAAAAAGGTGTGGTCTGGACAAAAAAGGTGTGGTCCGGACAAAAAAGGTGTGGTCTGGACAAAAAAGGTGTGGTCTGGACAAAAAAAAGTGTGGTCTGGACAAAAAAAGTGTGACTTATCTAAGATCAAAGATATAAGGATTAGAAAATCAGAGTTAGCCACAGAGAATCAATTTTTTTAAAAAATTAGAATGGGTTTGTATACCTGAATAACTATTACCATCATAGTGTATACAGTGATAACCAGAAAACTCTGGAAAAGGAGGACGACTTCTATGCTCAAGTTATGATTTCAAATAGTTTAACGAGCATAGAACAAAGAGTGATCGGTGAACATAGCCCCAATTAAATTAATTACTCATTTTATAAGTGTTTGGCAAAACTATTTGCTTTGTATCAACTTCAAATACACTTAAGTATTGCTGTAAAGTCGTCTTCCAATTCCATATTTTTCTGGTTTTTACTGAATAGATTTACTGTATATTACTGTATATTGAATAGATTCTGAGTCTTATTATGCAGTTAGGAATTTATTCTAAACCATGCCCTGTTTTGATAAGATTATTAATCTTCAATCTTGAAAACTAGTTATACATTTGAAAGATAACAAATTAAACTTATTCAATATTTTAAAACAATAGAGATTCTAAGGATTAGAAGAAGAAATCATGGAGTTCTATCGGAGACCCCCACGGAAATCTTATCGGAGACCCCCTGATTTTTAAACCCTCCCTAATATTCTTACCAGAAATTAGCATTTTCTTTTTTTTAAATTGTTTGGAAAATGTTTTTCTATTGTTTTCCAAAATTTCATAAAAATTCATTAAAAACTGAATTAGCCATTGTTTGGATTGATATATAAATAAATACTATTTACCAGCCAGGGAACTCAGCTTAACTGAAAATTTACCATGAAAAGTCAAGTTAGAATCTTAAAACAATAAGAAGTATATACCCGTGGTTCTACCGAGTTTCTAAATCAAAATGCGAGGCAAATCTGAAATATGGTTTATGCGGTATAATTAGCCATACCAGTTTTTCCTTTTTCGGGCCCAAACTTTTTGTTGGACCTTACGTGACCCCACGGAAGGATTATGGATGATCGAATTTTCAAAATATTTTCCAGCAACAAAATTTTTAAAATCCAAGAATTTTTTTTTTTTTTACGATGAATACAATGTTCAAAATTAAAATAGAAGATGAATGAATACTATAAGTTGTGTATTCTGGATAGAGGTTTAGGATATAAAAGGAAATGGTATATTTCCCTCAAGAGTTGAATTTTTAAATAGTTTACAACAATATAATTATACATATTTTGTTCAAATATAGATATAGATATACATTGCCTATCTAGTTGAAGTGCCCAGCGCTGTCTTTGTTTTTTTTAGAAACACTTGAAGTTTAGAATTTAAAAAAATTAATTTTGAAAAAAATATTTAAATTGAAAAAATGGCATTTAAAAAAATTAGATTTTTTAGCCTTAGTTACCCCAGGAGTACCTAAGGATTTGATTTGGTAAGCTTTATATATTTATATATATAGCTTGCCAATATAATATTTATAATATATAGTTAACAACCCAATCCCTGATGTTTAATAGATTAGCATAAAACCTAATCAGTATTCATTGCTGAATGATACAGAGAGGACAACCTAATCCCTGATGTGAAACATATTAATAGACGACCTGAGATACAAAGAGAACAGGAGATTAGTTACCTACCTAATCCCTGCTGAGTAATAGATTAGTATAAAACCTACTCAGTACTCATTGCTGAATGATACGGAGATGTCAGGAGATTAGTTAACAACCTAATCCCTGATGTGTAATAAATTAATAAAAGACCAGAGATACAGAGAGAACAGGAGATTAGTATCCCTGAGATCTTAACCTCAACGGTCGGAGTGGTTCAGGTTACAAAACCATGTGAATGAATGCAGATCACGTTTGATAAACAGTGAAAGATGTGCGCAAGCTGCAGGAAGATTGGTCAAGATGTTAAGCTAGATGAAGAGCACGTGATCCTCAGATGTTCCCATGTAGCAACTCCACACGCCGGAATACAAGGTGTATAATCGCCTCCTAGCATGCAGAATATCCATAAATACAGGAAGTTAAATGGTTGAATAATTTATTAAAATCATGATGGTCCTAAAAGCCAGGTACCTGCGTTAAAAGTACAGGTATTTAATATAACAATCTGTTCAAAAATTAAGTTGATAACATGTTTTGAATTGCTGTACTAAAGAACATACTAAACCTAGAGTTTAGCGGGGTCAAGGATGTTGACCTAGGGCTACAGAGTACTACGGGNTATACAGGAATGGAAACTTCTTAGTTGGATCAGAGCTGTGGGAAAAACAAGATGATTCTGGATGAAGAAGAGCACAGGAAACCCATCAATGAGTACATGAAACCCAGTTGCAGGACGGACAATCTCAGAAGCAGTCAAAACTGCTAGGTTGGATCGGAGCACAGGAAACCCATCACTGAGTACAGGAAGCCCAGTGGTAGGACGGACAATCTAAGGAGCAGTCTAAATTGCTAAGTTCGATCAGAGCACAGGAAACCTCTCACTAAGTACAGGAAACCCAAACCTGTGACTCTGGATGAACTGCAGTAGCAGTAAATCTACATCGCTTTAGTTCATTATTTCTTTTTATTTTGTTTCTCTTTTAATATAAATGTTCAACTATTTTGTTCTTTTATTGGTGTGTGACTTGATGACTACTAGAATATTGATATCCCCCTTTGGGGGTTCCATTCATATTTAACTATTTACCAATATTACTAGCTTGAGGACCCAGCGTTGCTCAAGGTACTCAAAGTTACTTACGCCTTTTACCCGGGCTCAGTCGAAAAATACAATTTTAGCTATTTTTAACAGTAAAAGTAGACCCACTCTTTTTATAGTCTCAAAACTAGGGTTTCCAACCCAAGTAGATTTTAAGCTTGTGTGCAATTGCGAGCCATTGCACACAATTCCGCACAATTGCGCGAAATTCGAGAACAGTTGCGCGCAAATCCGCGCAACGGAATTGCGATTGGAAACCCTACTCAAAATCAATCTAAGAACATTTCCGTGGTTCTCCAAAGTTCCCCATATAAAATTTGAGGCAAATCGGTCAAGGGGCTCTGGAGTTTTGATTGGACATACAAATATTACAACTTTATGTATATATACATTCAAAGTATCAGGTTTCAGCAGTCAAGGATGCAAGAAATTATTTTGCTTGGAAATCTAATTTATGAACTCTTAGAAATGGATTTTAATCAAATCTTTAAATCAAAATTTCATTATAACATCATTTCAAAATACTTAAAGGGAAAGTTAATTTCAGGCGATCCTCCCATATACAGATTGGTCTTTTCGGTTCATTCTCTTTTATCCCAGTAAATTTGAGGAGGAAGATGAAGGAAGAAGAAAAAAGAAGAAAGAAGAAGAAGAAGAGAAAGAAGAAGAAAGGAAACGAAAGAAGAAGAAAGAAAAAAGAAGAACGAAGAAGAAGAAGAAGAAGAAAGAAAGAGAAAGAAGGAGAAAGAAGACGAAGAAGAAGAAAGAAGAAGAAGAAGAAAAAGACAGAAGAAGAAGAAGAAGAAAGAAGGAGGTAGTGTAGAAGAAAAAGAAGGAGAAAGAAGAAAAAGAAGAAGAAGAAAAACGAAGAAGAAAGAATAAGAAAGCAGAAGATAGAAGAAGAACTATAAAGAAGGAGAAAGAAAAAGTAAATGAAAGAAGAAGAAATAAGGAAAAAGAAGAATAAGTAGAAAGAAGAAGAAGAAGAAGAAGAAGAAGAAGAAGAAGAAGAAGAAGAAGAAGAAGAAGAAGAAGAAGAAGAAGAAGAAGAAGAAGAAACAGACTGAAATATATTTTCAATAAATGTGGAACTAACATCTACTTTTTTACTCTACAGAGGTTTGGTCCATCACCATCACTGAATTTTAAATAAAGAAGTAATTCTTAAATTATGGAGTCTCTTGAATTTCATCAACAGCCCCTTTAACTTTATAGTTTACATACCTCTTAGTGATCCCTGGGAGGTATTTCTTATGAGTGGTGAAAATATAAAAATAAATGAAATTTTATTAAACTTTATTATACTGTACACTTTCCTATCCAATGTAGCAATATAGATAGATAGACACCAAGACAGATAACAGTTCCGTTGTGAATTGGACATGACACTCTACCAATAAAGGGTCACTTGAAATCACGTTTACATTGCCTTTCAGGGAAATTATTAATCAAGAATAAAATTATTTTAATTCTGAATATTATTTCACATCATTAACACCCTGTATTTTAATTTATCTCTACATAACAATCCCTCTGATCTCACCCTGCCACAGATCACCTGACAATCTCCTTCCTTCCAATCAGCTTCTTACCTATACAAAACATATCTTTATTTATATATATGTGTAACCAATTATATTCAGTATCGTTAATTAACTTCGGAACAACCACTCAAAACAACCAACCCTGGTTAGGCGGGTCCAAACTGCATAGTAAATTGTGATTTCTTATTTGTATAATAGCTCATGCTTTGTAGTTGAATAAATATATGAATATGAATATAGATACATTTTTAAATGTTCTAAAATCACGCCTTGCCATAAAATTTCAATTTTGGAACCATAATAAAGGATTAAATTAATTTATTAATCGTATATAGCTAAAGTATGAAATTAATTCATTAATCGTATCTAGCTAAAGGATTAAATTAATTCATTAATCATATCAAGCTAAAGGATATAATTAATTCATTAATCATATCTAGCTAAAGGATCAAATTAATTCATTAATCATATCTAGCTAAAAGATCAAAAAGTTCATTAATCATAATTATCTGAAAGATCAAAAAGTTCATTAATCATATTTATCTAAAAGATCAAAAAGTTCATTAATCATATCTATCTAAAAGATCAAAAAGTTCATTAATCATATCTATCTAAAAGATCAAAAAGTTCATTAATCATATCTAGCTAAATGATTAAATTTTTTGAAACATTGATCGAGCTTGAAAGAAAAGGATTAATTTAATTGGAAATCAAAATATTTGATGTGTACATTCTTTATGCTTCATGGAGAAATATTTCTTTCATCTTAAATATTATTTTAAATTAATTTATCATTTTCTTCTCTCATGTAGAACATCAGGCTTAACAGAAAATTCATTTTGTAAACAAAATAAAGGGAGTGACCGCTGACCGATAAGAATGAGTAGTTAAGCTGAAAGTTAAGCATTTTAGGATGAAATATTAGGATTGATTTTATGTGAGTAATATGTTTATACCGTACGTTAGATAATTGTTGTGTAAAGAGCGTAAAATTATTTATCAACTTTTACACAGAATCCAGATTGATTCGCTAGGTGGAGTGTCAACCCCGTCAAGCATGTTTTTGCAATTGTTTAATAATTATAATTCGCAGCAAAAAGCATAAACCAAATCTGCTGTGAACTAATATCATGATTTGGAACCAGTTGCGAAAAAATTAATTTTTACTTATCTAAATCTGTTTACTGTTTAATCATATGCTTCTCTATTTCAATTTCGAAATTTTTAAAGCTGTTAAATAAACTTTATAATGAATTAGGTGAATAAAAACCATCATTTAAATTATAGTTATAACGGAAAATCATCGTTTGTAAAGTGAAAGGCATATAGTTGTGAAATGATCATTGGTCAATTATGAAACCAGCCTATTTCATAATTTGGTTTTCTTTTAACAATAATTTTAGATTTTCTATAAATTGATATTCCAGGGCCCTAAAGGTTATATATCATAAATATGTTTAAGTACACCTGCAGTATGGAAACAGTACAACAAAATGACCGTTTTACACTTTTTTCTAGTAAATTCCCCTCTATATATATTCTATTCTCTATGGTGCCATAGGATAGAAGGTTGTACTACAAGTTTTCAATGATATTTTTGTTGAACAAAATTCGTCAAATCCATAAATAACCCTAAAACCCCTAATCACTCCTTTTTGGTCCGACACGGAAAACTAGTAAGTTATACTACTAAATATTCAACTACAGTAATACATTGTCTTTTTGATTTATTATCATTGTCATTCAATTTTATTAACATTGTCATATACGTGTATGTTTGCAACTACTGTGTCCAAGTTGAGAAGATTGGTCAACAAGTCTACGAGTCAACCTATCAATTAATCAAACAGACTTTTAGTCTATTATCATCGACGCCTGCCCCTATTGTTTTACAATTATTATATATAACAAAACAAATTTTTAATTAATAAGGTGTTTCAAATGAAATTAGGGTGGCAAGGGGAAGCATTTTTTAATTAAAGTTACTGATGACCAATTGAATGGTGTGGCAAGCAGGAAATTTTTTAATCCATTCTTAAAATAGAATTTAAGTATCTACATATAGAAGCTTCCCCCAATTTTCTAGGATTGTTTCCTCCCCTTTCCGTCTGCCCCTTAGCTTTCTCTAAGCCGTTTTTCATTCTAGACTTAAAACTATGCAAACATAAATTAGATTGATGTTGTCTTTACATTTCACAGTTTTATGGGCCCCACTGTATAAAAGATAAGAAATTAAATTTAAAGAGTTAATAACCATTTACCTTCCCCATCCTCAATCTTAATATTTTGGTATCTTGAGTATTTCAAAAATATTGGTTTTACTCTTTGATTACCTCAAATTATAAAACATGTTTTTTTCACAAATAAAGTAGCAACGCCTTGCCTTTTGTTATTCTTCACCCACTTACTTATGCTTTTTTGTAGCCACAGGCATTTACATTTTAACAATATAACGCGCTTGTTTCTAGTATAAGTTTTAAAGTAGTAATTGGAAAAACACTGCTTAATTTTTGCGCGAGAGCCTGTGCTTCTCATGGTTTGCAATGCTAGCTGTGCTATCTACATTAACTATAACCTAACCTGGAATAGTATAATCACGCGAGGTTGTTAAGGAATATGAGGAGATTACTGTAAACTTCAGTTAATTTTAAGTACAGCACCAACTTGTAAACAGCTATAGAGAAAGGTGTACGGTACAGATAAACTCTGCATAAAAGGCAAAACGGGACAGTACAACAAGTACGTGAACCAGCCCGGCTAGGAAGATGCAAGTGCTAGGGGGAGGGATCCACAATTCGTCCATAGTGATTCTAAACAAATCATACAAACATAAAAAATGTAATTTATCGTAATGTTGAATTATTATTTTACGATTTCTCCTTTTTAGCATGTTTCTACACTATACTGGAAATGGTCAAAAGTTCAAANAACCTGATTTGTCTAGCGTGTTGCTGTTTTCCGTCAACAAATATAGGAGTACATATGTAAGCTCATAACCATTACATATAAAAATACAAAGCAATTTCTTTTGAATATTCCATCAAATGCAGGTCCTATAACCATTCCTTTTAGAAACCAGATTTTGATAGATTAAAGAATATTCAAAACTGAGGGAAAAGTTTGACAACTGAATTAAAAACTTTGAGAATACTCTCATATCTAATATACTGTGGAAGGGGGGTCTTTTTAAATTTAACATTTCAAGATATTAAAATTGCTAACTTTTAATGTTAATAATTTTGTTTCAAAACATTTTTGGAGTGATTTCTGCTTTCACAAGGAAACTTTAATCTTAAACATATATTAAAGGGAGTGTTCGCGAAAAATGAAAGGGGGTATAGGCTTAATGCGATAAAAAGGCGCCTTTGATCGCTACCAATCTTACTTCAATCTGTTGCGTATATAAGGAGAAAATTGTTAAAGACGTCAAAGACAAGACAATAGAGAAAGAAAGCCCCTTCTCTACTATATTGTAGCATGGCTTCTAGCATTCTAAATAGCTTTAGTTTTTTGATTTATTGAATTGGTGCCCGACGGGTTTCTACAATAAATATAAAAACCTCAAAACGAAATATATTGGCCATAAATTATATTTAATATTTATCTAGCCAAGGGTTGCACAATTTAATATTTGTTTTTATTTGGAAATGCATTGTTTGTCATTTTTATTCCTGGATATTTATTGTATCAATACTAGGCATTTTATGTGCTTATTTAGAATTTGTTCAATATATTAATATTGTGCAAGATGAGACATATTTTATTGGTAAACAAATTGCGTAAAAATTTCACGCACAAAATTTTCCTAAAAACTATATATTTGTGCAAATCATCACCACAATGGTATGATGCGCAAAATTTATCGCAAGTTGTATAAATTTGACATTCTAGTTTTTGGACAATTTACATTCAGAATTGAAAGTTTTGTTGTATATTATACATTGCTTATTCCTCTTTTTTTATTCATTGACCCCCCCCTCAAAAATTGCAAAGTTTTTTTTCGCATTCTTAGTGCCATGCCCATATGACACAAAAACCATTCCGTGCAAATTCTGCTTTTTTGCGCCCCCCCCCCACCCCTTAACTTTTGAGCAGATTTTTTCAAGTGAAAGTAAGCGCAAGCGTTAAGAATCTTTTTCTTTAAATATTTGCACTTAACAATTGTATAATATGTTATTTTTGAATCTATGCAATATTATTAAACTTGCATCATTGCATGCTGGATAAAATAATCTTGCAATTGCAGGGGAGTCTTACATGTTTAGCATTTATAATTTAATAATTCTCAAAACCAATAATTCGTTTAAATCTTTATATTTTATTGATATTTGCTTGATAAAATATCATGACCTGAATCAAATAGATTATCAAGTACATTATATGTTCTTTTTGAATCTATGCAATATTGTTAAACTTGCATGCTGGATAAAATAATCTTGCAATTGCATGGGAGCCTAACAAATGTTTAGTATTTATAATTTAATAATTCTCAAAACTAATAAATCGTTTAAATCTTTATATTTATTGATATTTGCGTGATAAAGTAACATGGCCTGAATCAAATAGATGAACAAGTACAAGAGGTGGCAACAGAGAAATTGGACCAATTATACTGTTACAGACATGAAGACACAAGTAAGGAAAACAACATTTTCTCATATTAGTTGAATTTTTTTACCAAGATTAAATAAAAAAGTGTAAAAACAGAAATTAGAAACACATACAATTTCACATATTTTACTGTAAGATAAGCACTTTAGTCTAAAATTATCACTCTTATTAATAGTTTTGTCGGACACAAACACTGAGTTAACACTTGTGTCGTAAGAATTGTAACTAGAATCTATTTGGTCTGAATGAATAACCCTTACCCAGAGTTTGTCTCTTCCCAAATCTACAAAGGTATTAACTATTAGAAAATGGTCGACCAGTTTACGTCTCCAACTGTGTGCGTCCTTATTAACTATTATAAAATGGTCGACCAGTTTACGTCTCCAACTGTGTGCGTCCTTATTAACTATTATAAAATGGTCGACCAGTTTACGTCTCCAACTGTGTGCGTCCTTATCAACTATTATAAAATGGTCGACCAGTTAACGTCTCCAACTGTGTGCGTCCTTATTAACTATTAGAAAATGGTGACCAGTTTACGTCTCCAACTGTGTGCGTTCTTATTAACTTTTATAAAATGGTCTAACAGTTTACGTCTCCAACTGTGTGCGTTCTTATTAACTATTATAAAATGGTCTAACAGTTTACGTCCCCAACTGTGTGCGGTGCGTCCTTATTAACTATTATAAAATGGTCGACCAGTTTACGTCTTCGACTTTGTGCGTCCTAATTATCTTTTATAAAATAATCTTACTAATGACATCTAGCGACCAAACTATCGCCATTCAAAGTACGTCATTAGGATGAACATAGTTGATAAAAGAAACGTACTCTAGAGTATCCAGGACTAAATGCGTACAGTTTCTTGAAATATAATTAAATCATGTTTTGGTAACTCAACAATAAGCACATTAACAAAGTTGTCTTAAATTGTATAAAAGAGTAATATTTAACAATTTATGTTTTATTTTCAATGAGATAAAAGTATGTATGAAAATAGATTTAGTCGGGTATACAGGAAGAGACTGTAAAGACGACCCAAAACTATGCAAATATTACGATTTAAAGCTTGTTTTTTGGTTTTTGCTCTTAATTGAGTATTTTCATGGCTTACTAAATGATTAAGCACTGAAATAAGCCAGTTTTGGTCTACATGGAACCCTGAATGCAAGGAAATGGACTCATTCTTTGTAGGAAATCCTGTAAAATAAGGCATTTAGGCAGTTTATCTACGAACTCAAGCATTAGGTTTTAGTTGGCAGTGAGGGGCATGTATTAGTTAGAAAAAGAAAAAAATTGAACAGTCTCAGACCAATACTTTTTAAAAATATGTCCAAACAAGTAGAAATATAGGATTCAACTTTGTTGTGTAATTAGACCTAGAAAGACGTTTCAAACAAATAGCTCAAAGCTCACAATACGATGAAGAATTAAATGTCTATATCTTGTCTTGGTTTTGCATAAGTTTTATTTTTCCAATATTGGATGCAGCATATATCTATGTAATATAGAATTTCAGATACTGAAAGTAATTGATATCTTGCTTCCTCAGAAATATATAAATGGAAGTTGAAATATGCTATGGTTGTAGTTTAACATATAAGGGACC
The DNA here is from genome assembly GCF_000591075.1 of Eurytemora carolleeae. Taxonomy (NCBI): domain Eukaryota; kingdom Metazoa; phylum Arthropoda; class Copepoda; order Calanoida; family Temoridae; genus Eurytemora; species Eurytemora carolleeae. The sequence goes on from NW_019397146.1 coordinate 11,664, forward strand.
TTCCATTTAAAAAAAGGGGGCATGTCCGATTCATAAATGTACACTTTACACCTTTTTCGGCTAAACATGTGGAAGATATCGTCGCTTTTCTAGCTTGAAAAGTGAATCATACTTACACTTCCTTCATAATCAATGAAGCAGAAATTTATTTTAATCACTCTTTAATATGCCGTGCAGTGTGCACCATGGTACGTAATTGAGGGATTAAGGAGGTATCTTTAAATATAAAAGTGCTCACATTGAATATCGAGATTAAGCTTTTAAAACTGATGATGCTCTTCATCAGTCTGCACAAAAGTTCCAAGTATACAAGGAATACCCGTCTATCTATACATAAATTTAGCTGTCTGTTTGTTTGTATCCAATAAACGTCAAAACGGCTGAACCGATCGGCCCCAAATTTTGTGAGGGACCTTACATGACCCCAGGGAAGGTTTTTGAATGATCAAATTTCAAAAATTAGTGTTTAAAGTTTTTTTTTTATTTTTATAAAATTTTGAAAATGCGCAAAAAAAAATATTATGAAATCTACAAACTTTTTTTTATACTGTAAAAAGAGAAGATGTTCTCAGATAAAGCCACAATCAAAAATTGAAAAAGAAGATGGGCGCAAAGCGCCCTAAAAACCTAGTATTATATATACTTTGCTCGTCTTTCTGGGTTTTTGTTTTTTTGAATCCAATAAGCGTCAAAACAGCTGAACCAATCGGGCCTAAATTTTGCGTGGGAAGGTTTATGGATGATAAAATTTTCAAAAATTAGCCTCCAACAAATTTGATTATCAATAAATTTTTAAAATCTACGAATTTTTTTTTTATAAATCCGCGAACTTTTTTTGTTTTTGTTACCCTTAATTCCAAAAATTGAACTGCACAATCTGGAATAAGCGGGCAAGCTCTTCTTCATCATATCTTTATTTCGGTATTTTCAAAACTTTACAGTCTGTAAAGTTGAAATATAATTTTTACCTTTAAATAACTGTGACATATATAATACTGGTGGAAATAAAGGAGTGAGATTATTGCTAGGTTATAATTACTGCAGAAAGACTAAATCTACGCCTAATAGGAGTAATTGTGAGCAACAGACTAGAATTCATTTTCCTAATCGTGAACATGAGGACAAATGGGACCATAGATAAAAAAACAATAAATGATAGACCAATAGATGTCGTCTTTTCAAGATTTAAGGTTTTTTTCGTTCACAATAACCATGAGGCAGAAGCCAAAAGGAGTCACGCGCATTCTCCAAAGAGAGAGCCTGTTTTACGCCGCATGCCCATAACTCAGGGTTATTATGAACGAAAAAATCCCTAAATCTTGAAAAGACAACATCTAGTGTTCAATCTGTTATTGTTAATTAATCTATGGTCCAAAGTATTTGTATACACATTACGTTAATATTTACGCCATATCACTAGTACGACTTTGTTACCTCGAAGCTTCTTTTGCTTTTTTACACACAATTTATTCAGTTACGATTGAAAAAATGTAATATTTTAAACTTATACACGTACAATTCACTCTAGTCTGACGTGTAGCAGCTAAAACTTGACTTTAATGTAGTTCTTGTGTTTTTGACTAAATAAAAAAATGAAAGACCAGTTATGACAATTTATAACGTATTAAATATGAAAACGATTTTTTTTGGGGGGGAAGGGGTATAATTATGCTAGGTAGAGAAGGAGGGGGGAGGGGGTATAATATTTACTAAATATTATTATTTATAGTGATAATGGTCGTTTTCACAGTATGGTTTCATCAATATTTAATATTAATGAAAACTGGTCTCATTATAACAATTAAAGAAAATTAATTATCCCTTCAAATTAAGGACAGCAAATTATTGTTTGATTGCTTTATTGTGTGCTTTGAATTAGGTTTAACAAAGCGACAAATAGATAAATAGATAAATAGATAGATAGATAAATAGATAAATAGATAGATAGATAAATAGATAAGATAAATAGATAGATAGATAAATAGATAAATAGATAAATAGATAAATAGATAGATAGATAAATAGATAAATAGATAGATAGATAAATAGATAAATAGATAGATAGATAAATAGATAGATAGATAGATAGATAAATAGATAGATAGATAAATAGATAAATAGATAGATAGATAAAGAGATAAATAGAAAAATAGAAAATTTATCCTTATATATACTTTGCTTGTCTGACAGGGTGTTCGTATCCAATAAAAATCAAAACAGCTGAACCGATCGGGTCCAAATTTTGTGTGGTGCCTCGCATGACCCCAGGGAAGGTTTATGAAATACTCAGAGTTAAAAAAAAGTTGTTCACAAATGCTTTTGAATAATATAAAATCTTTAAAAAATACGCAAAAAATAATTGAAAATCCGCAAATTTTTTTTGTTTCAATTTCAAGATGCTCTCAGATATTAAAGGTTGAAATAGAGGATGGTGCACAAAGCGCCCTAAAAGCATTTTTAAACCTCCCTAACACCCAAACTATTAAGGTTAGTGATCTAAATTCAATGAGCCGGCCTTGAAAAGTTGGACGCCCCCCCCCCCCATTAGGCTATACATAGATTCAAACCCCCTAAGTCTTTGCAGGGTTAAAAAATGTTTTACTCGTATTTTTGTGTTTTGATAATATTTTTATGGATTATCGAATACAGGTGTAAAGTGAAGAGAAACTAAAATATATATTTATATTCTGAAAGTTTAGATTAAACTTTTCTTTAAAGTATATTCGATAATTTGCATAATACACTCAAACTTTTATTAAGAGTGGTATTTTCGAAAAACTTTGATAAAAAAGTGAAGATTTTTATTAACAAAGACTCTTTTCAAACTTGGCTGTATTTGGATTTAGGAAGAAGTGAAGTATATGTATTTGAAAAAATATTGTCTAAGCCGTAGTCTAGCTGTAGGTCATTGCTTGCCTGAATTGTAAAAATAGTTTATAATCTGACATTTTAGTTTTTAATCTATTTGCGGTTTTATAAAATTCAAAACAGAAAATTGAATTTATTAAAATTGTAAAATTTTCAAATTGGAACATGAGATAAATTTTGATTACAATTGACTTTTTATGTGTTTTCCAAACTTAATCAAAAAACTGTTGAATTTGAAAGTAAGAGGCGCATGCAAGAATTCACAAAGATCATGACTGCATTGAAAACTTTTAAGACTGGGACAACTTTAATGTATCGCAACGCCTTGCTTTTTTATTAAACCTCTCTAACTGACTTAACTTTTTTTGTAGACATAGACATGTTTTTGTTAGAACTGTAAACCATTGTTTTTAATCTAACTTAAAGAAGTAATTGGCATAATTTTCCTGTTTGCTTTCAACTAGGGATGTTAACGTTTTCATTTTTTTTTTAAACGATCGTTTCGTTATGAAAATGACGACGAGTTTTTATAAAAAAATCTCACCTTTAATGAGGCTGTCAAGTTTTGGGAAGTTGTAAAGAATCACTTCCTTCGTAGTTGTACGTACCCAGCAGTCCAGCTCACGTCCATCCAAAGAAACTGGATCTGAAGGCGAGGATGTTGAATTACAAGAAAGAATTGACATAATCGGGAACTAGAAAGCAAATAAATAGATATATATTAATTATTTATTTTCAGTGAAAATGCATTGCCTATTAGTAAACTGGGTCTCTCACACCACAAAATTAGGAATTTAGGTATATTAAATTGCGAATTTAAAACAACTAGTTATAATCATATATTTCAGAGGAATTGAAGGAGTTCAAAAATTCACTGTAAGATGATGATTACTTTGACCAGGTATAGATATTTAATTACAATAAATAATTTTTCTTAACAATATCTTATATCTATAGTACTTAACTTTGATTGTACATCTTGGAGATATTATAATCCAGTAAATATAAGTCAGATATGATATTTATAAAAAGTTTGGAATACTTTATAATCCAGGAAATATAAGTCAGATATAATATTTATTTTAGAAACCTGTTCTGAAATAATAAAGGTAACTACAAAGCTCCTCTCCCTATAGAAGAAAGAAGTCTCAAGCAGGAGCTGCAACTTCGAATGTTGTCAGATTACACGGAGAGATAGTTAGACGGATAGGTAGCAACATAGGGACCCCTGGACAGATGCATACCCATTAGTAATATGATATGGCTAATATTGAAGAATGCTTATACCCACGCCTTACTGGTCTATTTAAGGCCTCCTATATCTCTGTTAAACCCCGCCTTCAAGGCGCTGAAACCCTGGGCCTTGAAGCCAAATCAAGGCCTCCTACCGACGCCTTCCGGGTCCATGAGTGAGATATGTAAATACTCTAAAATCTAAAATGCTTTCTTCTTTTTATTTGTATTGAGGCATACATCAAAATAGCTCTTAATTTGTTGTTTACAACATGATAACATAATTTTGATTGAATTTTTACAATTAATTCAAAGCTCAATGTTAATAAACGTTTTTAATTTGAAACTGAACTTTTCTCAATTCCAAGCCTCCTCCTACTCCTCTGCTAACTCTGACGGTTGAACTGATCGGTATACCGTCACCTGAGGAGAAAAAGGACAAGTTTTATGAGGGAGTTTTTAAAACTCCCGTGAACGGATGATTTAAAGTCTGTATTTAAACAAAAACAGTGTATAAAAAGAAATTTAGTTCCTGGCAGTGGGCAGTCAGTAGGACCAAGCCTAGCTTTGTAATGTATGACATTTATTTTAATTGTTTTTTGTCCCTTTTTTCTTTAAAGTTTTTATTCAATTTACTTTGTCCATTTGAAAAACAGCCAATAATCAAACCTATAATTTGAATTGAATATTTAGCCGGCATTAGAGGGAAAATGCAGTTTAAAGTACAAGGTTTAAATATCCGGATTTTGTCATCTAAATTTTTTTTTTATAGAAATATTGGTTTTGCAAATGAAACCTTTATAAATTGCAAAGCTATTTTCTTATTTGTTTTTATCCCTCTGTTTAATTTTATCCCTTTTATCACTTTTTATCCCCCTTTTAATTTATCCCTTTTATCCAGCAAATACCTTTTATCCTCCCTTTTATCCTCCATCTTATCCCTTCATCTTTTTTTCCCTTTCTCCATGTATCCCTTTATTTAATTCTGTATTGCTGTACCCTTTTATTCCTTTAATCCCTTTTATCTAATTTCCCTTTTATCCTCCATCTTATTCCTTCATCCCCTTTTCCCTTTCTCCCTGTATCCCTTTATTCCTGTATCCTTTTATACCTGTATCCCTTTAGCTATCCCTGTATCCCTGTGTCCCTGTGTCCCTGTATCCCTGCAATCCTATATCCCTGTATTCCCGTATCCCTGTAATCCTATATCCCTGTATCCCTTTATATGTGAAACTTGTTTCCCTGTATAAATTCTGAAGGTAAAGTTGAACTCAATAAACAAGGCTAAACAAGATGCTTCCTATTCTCGGATTGTATTTCAACAAACCAAATTGTACCGGAATACAACTGTATCAATATCTTCACTAAATCAATTATGTTCCTGTAACTACAAAGGAGTGTTTAGCAAAATTTTGATGTTTTTAAATCAGAACATACATACATCTTTGTTAACAATGCAGCACATGTAGGGAATTCTTCTGATATACTGGAATGAGGCCCGGGTACCTAAAAGGTAACATCACACTCATTGCTCAAATCATTTGCAAGCCCGGATTGGATACCTCCAGGTACCTATAGCTGGCAACCATAGGCTAGCTCTGCCTGCTTGTCCACCTTTCCTCTCTTCATCATCATTCACTTGGATCAATACTCTTGTACACTTATATAATGCTTCTTTCTTGTTGAGTAGAGATCACGCACCCTTTTACTGCGAGAGTTGTTGACAGCCGCCCCTCTGTCCTCCTACATCTGTCAGGTGGTCATAACTACTAAACCAGATTTCGGCTTTAGAAGTTTTTGAAAGCACAGGTTTGTGTGGAGTACCGGAAACGACTGGAATCGACCCCGTGAACACCGGGTCTGGACACCAATCCAGTTAAAGGCTGTGGACAATTGTGCTTAACTTCAGTGATCGATCTTCATTAAATTTTTAAAAATTTTGAAAATCCACGAAATTTTTTGTGAAAATCCGCGAATTATTTTTGTTTTGTTTTATGATGTACACAAAGAGAACATGTTCACAATTAATTTAGAAGATGGGCGCGAAGCGCCCTCTAAGGCTAGTAAACTAATATTTTTGATAAAATGCTATTAATTATACATGGATTACTATTTTCATCTGATCATTTACTATAATTTTCAAATAAAAAGAATCAATTTCTTGCAGGAATGAAAAATGAATTAGTAAGAGAGAGATGGAAACTTATAAATAAGTAAGAATTAGAATTAGTTGAAACTTATTATGAAAGTTAGTTTTGCAATACAAATGGATGAAAAAAATCTTTTCAGAGTTAAAAACCCCTGTGCAGAAAAAAAGCGTATCACAATTTTGATCTTGATATCCACTTTGACATTTTTTTATTTAAGAATTAAGTGCTTTATCCTTCAATTTAATTATATACACGGAATATCCATGATGAATTGATCTAATCGTTTAACCCACAAAATATGATACGGATAGCTGCTTGATTCAAGGGGATTAACAAGTTTAACAACACAAAAGTGTTTACTTCAGATCATTTTGATCATAGACAAAAAATAATACAGATATAACACAAGATGTCGTCTTTTCAAGATTTAGGGGTTTTTCATTCACAATAACCCTAAGGCAGAGGCACAAAGGAGTTACCCTCATGCTCTTTCTTGTAATTCAACGCGGTATTCACGATAAGCTCCTGCCACAGGGTTATTGTGAAAGAAAAACCCCCTAAATCTGGAAAAGACAACAATGTTCAATCTGTATTATTATTAATCTATGAGCTGTTTAACTCGTTTCAAACTAAACTTAATTTTTCAGTTTCCTGCCCTCTGATAGAAGGTTGGTAATTTAGCATTTTAGCCAAAGTTTGTCAGTATTTTGCGCATTTACTTGATTTACTGTTGATATAAAAATCAACTTCTGTTAAGATAATTAAGGAAAATACTCTAAACTAAAGTTGTTCAACTTAAATTTTTAATCTAAAGGGAGTGTTCCCAAAAATTTGGTTCATAAAAACTTTTTATATAATTTTTCGTTTCAGAAGCAACTTATATATAAATAAAAAAAACAATCGATTTATCCTACTCCACCTAATATTGCTCAATATTCAAGGTCATTCAACATGTTTTTGACAAGGTCATATGAGATCACACTTTCTATACGTAGTAATACGTATGTTTGTATTGTTCCTGTTTCTTCTCAGAAAACAATCAAAAATCTCCATTTTATTTTGCTGAGTAAAACCATGCAATTTGATCAGGGGCGTATTCAGGAATTTGTCCAGGGGGGGCTTAAATTTTTTTATCTTTCCAGGGGGGGGGGGCTCAGCACCCGTTGGGGGCTGAAAACCCCCTGAAATCAATAGATTTCACTGGTCCTGGGGAGGGCTTAGCCTCTATCGCCCCCCCCTGAATACGCCCCTGAATTTGATATTCACTTTTTAAGATATTTCACATTCAAATAAATTAAATTTTATTTCTTGTTTATTTTCCCATTGTTTCATCATTTCGTAGGTGGATTGCAGTTTATATCACTATATATAAATCTAATGCAAACCTATTTATTTCCATAAGTTGTTCTGCATTTACAAATAAAAACATTTATTTGATCAAACCAAAAGGTTCAACAGATGAACATTTTTTTTTTAATATTTGAAAGTACTATTCTTTCTTTTCAGAAATATATTTAAATATTTTATACAAATATTTTGATATTCGACTATTTCTTACGATTTAAAAATATTTGAAAGAAGGGAGAGGGGGTGGGGGGGGGTCGTAAAGAAATTCAAAAATGAAAAAAAGAATAAACAATAACGACAATCTATATATTGGTCATTAGATGGACAAATGCATATTAATAGAATGATTATAATAATACTTAGCTCAATCCTCCCCTCACCTACCCCTTACCATTAAGGTTTAAACTCTCCATGTTAAGGGTTTAATCCATCAATCAAAGAGAATTTACTCACTTCAAATATTCTTCTCCCTTAGGATTTATTTTTATTGTATTTCAATACAAATCTTATGCCCCCTGAAGATCTGGAAAAGATTTCTGGATGATTGTTTTGGAATCTGGACAGATTCTATTGAGAAATTATATCAATTCCTTGATGATATCAATAAAATTCATCCTACAATCAAGTTTACTCTAGAACATAGTTCTCCATTTTATTGTAGTTAAAAGGATGAACACGTCTGTTGGGGCCACAGAACAAAAAGTATCTTGCCCCCCAGCACATATTTCTAACAACATACCTTATTCACTTGCATACAGAACTGTACCAGCAAACCATAACTTAGGGATTCTCAAATCTAAGGGATTTTCTTCTCAGCAGGGATTACAATTCTTCAATTGTTGACTCTGCGATATAGTCCGAGCTAAAGCTATACCTACAGAAGTTGATTTAAAGAAAGTGAAGAAAAATGAGAAACCAGATGGAGTTATAATCTCTATCTCATTTAATCTGTCTTGTATCTCCTTCATCATACAGAAACTTTGAGAACCATGTTCCAGGATCCTTGGATGAAGGAGGTTTTTCAAAATCCACCGATGGTTACCTATAGAAGACCTCCTAATCTCATCCGAGCCAGAATTACAGATCCTCCTAGAATGAGGCAAAAGAGGCTAATACCTGAGATGAGATTTTAAAAGCTTAAACCCGACTAAAACCCAAACTCGGGCTTAGATAGAACCCAAGTCAGGATTGGTTCTGATTCGACCAATGCGAGACTGTTTTGCAAGCTTTCTCTCTGTATCAGACAGAATGCTGTCAGATCAGCTGTGACAAGGAGATGTAAATTTCGATAATTCTGACTTTTTGTAGATAAATTATTTTCATAGTATGTTTATTTTATATAATTAATAAAATTTGACACCACAAATAATTCCCGAGATTTTAAATGTACAAAAATAAAAGATTTACGAAATTTACAATCATCAGCTGCTAAAGGCTCAAGCCTTAAAGAGAGTAAAACCCAAGAGGGTTAGTTCTTACTAAACTCAAGGCCATCCAAAACCCGGGTCTTGACTTAAGCCTTACTTGGGTCTAAGCAGACACAAAGACCGGGTTTTACTCGGGTTTAAGCTTTTAAAATCTCATCTCTGGTATGAAACCTTGTGGTTTAAATTGCCCAACTTGTCCCTTCTTAGAGCCTGGAACGGTTATACAATTCTCTAATACCAGTAAGAAGATTGAGATTAATGGAACTTTCAATTGTAAGACCAGAAATGCAGTTTACTGTATTACATGTGAGCAGTGTAAACTACAATACATAGGACAGACAACAAGATCTTTAGATGAAAGAGTTAGAGAACATATTGGTTACATTGGATATCTCCATACAAACCAGCCTACAGGAGAACATTTAACCATCCTGGAGATGAACTCTACCATCTAAAAGTTAGCGTTCTAGAGAAGGTTTGGGACCTCAGGAGAAGTTTACTTGAAGTACGAGAATCTAAATACATTTTACGAGATTTTATGACTGAACTCAGAGGAATGAATAGAAAAAATAGTTTTGATTTAATTGTAAACTGTAATTTCAGTATCTTTTTTTAAAAAAAGAGTATTATTTGTGCCAATTCTTTGTAAGGTTTAAATTAGATCGACCCCCACCACCAGTTTATACACATACATCTAAACAGTGTTTTTTTAACCTTTGTGACAGAAACAATCTCAAGGAATAATAATTGTCTTAAACATTTTTGAAAAAGTGAATATTTGCAAACTTTCTTTTTTCCATCTCATGAGAAGTTTTTAAATGTTTATCAAATTGAGATCAGTATACTAGAGGATTCATGAGAAATTTTTTAAATCTTTATGAGGTTGGGATCATTATACTAGTTCAATAGATTCCACTTCATCAGGAACCTCAAACCTGAAATTTAGCTCATCAGAACAATCTACAGCATCCTCTCCTTCTAAAGCTCATCATAAGACAGGATCCATCCTATAGTCTTGGCCCGGGAACGATCGTTTTTGAAAAAAAAATTATTGACAAATATGTTACCAATCGTTAACGAAGGGTCGTCGTTAACGATCGTTAACAAAGGGTACTCAAAACGACTAACTTTATAAAAAAGGTCGTTTTTGGAAAAAAATTACACGCAACTTTATTGAATGTCTTTAACAGTTGTGGGCCGTGGGGGGAGTTAAAAATTCTTGATATTTTCTTAAAAACTACTCAATGATAAGTACAGATGTCCTTCAGGTCGGTTTTCTCTCTTCTTTAACGATCGTTAACGAAGGGGTCGTCGTTACCGATCGTTAACGAAGAGTTGTCGTTAATGATCGTTAACGAAGGGTCGTCGTTAACGATCGTTAACGAAACGACGAATTTTATAAAAACGATCGTTTTAAAAAGGACCATTTTTAAAAAACGAACTTTTAAAAAAACGATCGTTTCGTTTTCGATTTTTCGTCGTCGTTTTCCTAACGAAATTATCGTTTTTCAAAAAAATGAAAACGTCAACATCCCTATAACATGAGTTATCTCTCAAAAAAGTGTGATTATAGGGATTTATCCTATAGCTTTATCCTGGTAAAAATACTTTAAAATTTAAATATTTTTGAATGATTGAGAGGGCAAATTTTTATTTATGGGATAAAATCCCTAAACTACATTTTTTAGGGTCACTCTATACATGCATAAATATACATTCAACGCATTCAATACAAAGCCATTCGTGGTGTGAACAAATGAAAAAGATTAACCATTGCAAATCTGGAAAATTATGGGTTCACAACTTCACGCTTGTGATATAGAGGGGGGATTAATATATCTATTGTGTTTATAGATGAACAGATGTATAGACAGGAGGGGAGGGTGGGGATGGTGGGGAGGGATGGAAGGGAGGGGAGGGTCAGGGGCGGTATTTACTTTTGAAACATTACTTCAGTAACATTAAGAACCCTTCATTGTTTTAAAAGAACTTTTATGAATTGGTCAAGATATATATTACTTTTTAATGAATATAATTTATCGATTAATAAAAAAATCTATTAAATTTAAAATGATTGATACTCAATGATCAACTTTTCATTTTCCTACAAAAAACATAATGTAAACCTATCTTTGTTGCATAAACTTTTTATTTGAATTACACTATTTGAGACTATTACTACCGTGAAAAGTGTGAAAATTCTAACAATTGTATATGGTCATGTTTCAGAAATCTGCAGGTCACTACTCCATATATTTTGCTCAGACGCAGGTTGCAAGCCTGCAAGGGTACCGTTGTAAATTGCGCATGACACTTTTAAAATGAGGTTTAATACTAAACTTGAAACAAATTTACACGTCTTCACCATTTGTATCAAATTTTAAGATTTAGATTTTTTAATCTGCTTAAAAATTGTATTCGCTTGAATGCTGAAAGTTTAAAAAAAAAATCCAAGTTCTAGCTCCCTAAACATCTCTATACGAGAAAAATTTATTTTCTGAGTGCTTTCTGCTTTAGTTCATCGAGGTTCAGTACTTTCAAAAACTTCTTTGTATTCTAGAGAATTTTAGCAAAATCATCATGCAGCTTGGGAACTATAAAGTAAAGTTGAAAATAGTTTTTCAATCTGAGTGTAATGTATAACGAGTTAGCAGCAATATGTACATGAAACCGCTAAAAATTATGTACAGACAAACACCAAAAATTATGACCAAGAAGCTGTTTTAGAATGCTTTAAAAAATTTGATTATAAACGTTTTTAATTATAAACCCGTATTGAAACAAAATGGAAAAAAGTTTCTTATTATAAAAAATATTATTATACTGATAATCATTTTATACAATGAATATTTCCCCTGGCTGATCTCCATAATAAATATATATATAAATACATAAATGTTTTCCTCTACAATATTACCAAGATAACAATGAATTGAGAACAAAAAGATTGGACAGATTTGCATAAAAATGAACAATAAGATGGTAGATTTTCTCAGAAAGAAGTAAAAAAAATATAATTTTTCAAAGTTGGGATATTTTTAAATATTTTTTCACTGGATCAAACCAACTTAGATTTTTACAAAATAATATTTTTTTTCAGGAGAGCCATGTTTTAAAATATCTTACTTGCGTTCAACCCTCTTGTAAGTTATACGGTACTGCAGGTACGACTTTGTGACCTCCTCTAAATGTATACAGAAGTATGAGAAAACAGATTAATCCGGTTACCTATTAAAAACAGATTAATCCGGTTACATATTAAAAACAGATTAATCCGGTTACATATTAAAAACAGATTAATCCGGTTACATATTAAAAACAGATTAATCCGGTTACGTATCAAATATTCAAAACATTGTTATTCTTCTCAATGTCTCTTCTTTGAACGAATATGATAAAAAACATATTAGATTTTAGCCTCACGTGGAATTCACTTTATTTTGACACACACAACCTATAGAAAACATTGATCTTCAGGGGTATATACTAGGACCCATTGGATGTGAAATACAAACCCTTCAAAATAGACTAATTTCATTATTTTTTTGTCTTTTGTTAAAAATTAAGAGTGTTTCATTAAAAATTGTAAAAATTATCCCCTGATAGGGAATAATATGTAACAAGAGGCCATTACCAAGCTGGTTTGACTGTAGCCATATTTTAACCGTTTTATTTGTCGTTATTGTAAGTCTGGAGTGCACAATTTACACACAAAATAAAATCTAAAATTTTCCTGGTTGACAAATAAGTTTTCAGATATTTTAATGCGTTGTTGACTTATATAAAACAGTTTTAGAAAATTTGGCTTAAGTTATTAAATAAATTTCAAATGTCATACAAAATAAAAGTTTTGATTTTTTTAAAGATTGTATTTATCAATTGTTTCACGCATTAATTGCAAAATTATCAATGATCAATCACAAATTAGTGATTAAGTTCCTTTCAGCAACAAACAAGAATGGATTTTCAAGAATATTTTATATATTTAAAAGAATTAGATTAGGATGTTTTGGTGGAAAAGTTTCTCAAGAAAAACGATTTTTTTAGGTAAAATATATATTTTTGAATGCTTTAAGTTTATCGAAGAAGAATTTGCGAGCCGTTTTTGGGTTTTAAATAAAGATCCTCTCCCATCCCCCCTAACCATATTAGAGTGAAGAGCCAGGGGAGCCAAGAAAGCCAGGGGAGCCAAGGGAGCCAGGGGATTCAAGGGAGCCAGGGGAGCAAGGAAGCCAGGTGATGCGTGCAGTGGAACCATTTTAAAAGCATCCTTGTATACTTTCCGTTGTACATTGGTATGTTTTATTTATTTATGAGCATAGGTTTATGTAAATTTTAAACAAATAAATTTAGAAAATTCCAAAAAGTTGTCTTTTGAACTTTGAACTTTTCTGACTTCTTCAAAGCAAATGAAGAATACAAAGTAGAAATATATGAATAAATAAAATTCAAAATCTTCGTACCGGGTGTTCTGATAAAATGGAAATTGCTACTTTGAGAATATTATTTTTGGCAGTCGACGCTGTTTTTTACTTTAAAATAATACTATGTGTCCCAAAACATTTGAATTAAAGGGACTGTAAGCGTAATTTCGATTCATCCTCCACGCTGCAGAAGTGACAATGTCTGATTTGCAATCGTTTATCCTTGAAACCTTGAAATCTGATTAATTATATTGAAGATATTGTTTTTTTTCCCGATTTAAAAGTATTTATTTCTAATAATTCCTTTATTTTTTCTGCAGGAAATTCTAAATTTTTGAAAACCACATTGAAAAGAAACATTTGTCTAGATAATCGACATTCATATCTAATTCATATTTGAAAAGAAAAAGCTTCTGAAGGTACCGTTGTGAATCGGGCATTGCCATCTTTGCATAGAGTGTAACTCCAATTCCGATCCAGTTTAACATTGTCCATGATTTACGCGGCATTTATTCGCCTGCACAATTTTAATTGTTTTCCGCTAAAACGTATTTCCCAAAAGATGGTTGTCATGCTTATCGGGACACCCTGTATCAAAAGGAAAATTAAAATATATTCTGACAAATAAAAAGGAAGTCATGCTTACAAATACTAAAAAACTTGTAGAATTACTTTTGTTTTGATTAAAACAATGTTTTGTAAAATTTTAATTTCTTATCTTCAGCTTTATATTTTACTTTGAAAGTGTTGTAAACCACGCACAGTATAACTTGCATCTATTCAATCAAAATTTTCAAAACCGTGCGCAGCGTACAGACGAATTGTACTTTTTAACATGGAAAAATAATCTAAATAGAATTTTTTCCCCGTGCGATTGTTAATAAAGGTATGTTGTTCAAAGTCGTTATCTAATAAACGCAACGATCGTCAAAAATAAGATAATAACATTCGTTAAAAAATCGACAATTTAAAAAACTGCTTTTTTAGCTTTTCTTATCTAAAAGATCTTTTCTCTTTTTGTTCTTTTCTACGTTATTAACGAAACGATCATTTCGATTTTCGAAAAGTGAAAACGTTTCTTCAGCAGCTGCAGCTGTACAAACGCCCGAAGAAAACAGTCTACTAGCCACTACGCCTTCAATTAATAATTTGTCATGGTTACCGAGAATTTATTATTTTGGGATCAATTCAGGATTTATAATTGTTTTGACGTAATTAGCGACTCAAGAGTAAAAATGATGAATACCTTGCAATAAAGAGAAATTATATTCATAGAAATAATGCGCTGTAATATTTTTCCAAAATTTATTAACATCTTCTGTTATAAAGTTTCAGGCTGGAATATGGAAATTCAGTTCTTGTAATTTTCTATCATGAATAAATAATTCAAGAAATAAAAACAACCTGGTTTCTAAGTAAAATAAAATAAAACAAAGAAATAGAGTCAAGAGAACTATATTCGGTTGGAAAGAAAATATATAAAAAAATATTTTAGTTTTTATTTACATATCATGCATGCAAGGGGCATGAGTTTTAAAATCTTATTGCAACTACAGAATCAGCCAGACACAGCAAAACAAAATACAAAGAACCTTAACAACTAGGATGATTAGATAATAAATTGACATAGTCAAACATTTTTATAATTTTAGTATTCCCCTTTCCCTATTTTCATCATTAACCTTGCATGCATGGTTTCATTAAACAAATATTTTTGTTCATTCTCTAGTTCTACTTGAAATGATGACATTTTATTCACACCAAATTATGGCGTGAATTTGTAAACAAAAAAGTTTGGTAATAATTGACAGAAAACAATTGAGTAATTAGAAGTAAAAAAACGTAATTATCCATCTTTGTAAAAAAGCAGATATATGTCTACCTGCCCGTCTATAAAGCAAGACTATAAATACCTTTACAACTGTTTACAGGAGATTATTGCCTAACCTTTAGTATAATAATCAAATCTGCAGTACGCTCTCGGTGTAGCTCCTGAGCCGGAAAGGAATTGAGTCTTTGCCACAAGTTCAATTTTTTTAATCCGTATATCTTTGCAACCTGATAATATAAACCTCTGATATTTCAAACTTACATTATTTGATCTAACAGTATTCATTGTTTGAAATTTCAGAAGTCTACAACATTGGGTTGCAGCGATATTGAAATTAGGAAATCAGAGTCTAGGACAAAAATTCAATTCCTTTATGAGAGTATAATTAAAAAAATCCAGAGTTTCCTTTTTTGAAGTATAATCATTTGTGTAGAGTTTAATTTAAGAAATTAGAAAACCGGCCGGATATAAAGAAATTACATAAAAAATAGTTTGTAATAAAAACATTACTATTTAAAAAACCGAGTTTCCAATATTGTGTTTCATGATCATAACCTGCGTATTTTAAGTTTTGGGCTCTGTGTTTCCAATATTGTGTTTCATGATCATAACCTGCGTATTTTACGTTTTGGGCTCTGGCCTATGCATAAGCAAAGAATTAGCGTACATTAGCATTAAATGGCTAATATTAAATTTTCTTTTGTGTTTTTAGCTGAACCATCTTACATTATTATTTCGTATTTACTATATCATTAATTATACATTTAAATCTCGTTGAAAAAGGAGACTGGGAAAATATGTGTTTGTGAATTGTTTAATCTATAGTAGGCCACAAATATTTTCATATACAATTATAGCGCCGATATAAGGAATTATCTCTAATTAGATGATAGATAGAAAGATAGATGTTACCGCAATGCTATTTCTATTGGTTCAGAATAGACAACAAACACATGGTTTAACCGTGATTGGATCAGGCGCTAATGGACTCGGCATACAGGAGTGATTGTAACATTTTACATTTGCCATCCCTACTGTCCCCGTCGGTTACATGGGATAGTGGAATATTTCTCATCGTTTAGAAGCAGGAGGTCGTTTCGTCTTGGACTTTTTTTAACTTGCCAAACCAAAATATTTCATTTATAATTTATTTTGTAGATGCTTAATAGTTAATTATATTTTTTTAACAGTTTATGTGAACAAGTTTTTAGTTGAACCAAAGTTTATAATGTTTTTTTTTTGCAATAAGTAAATCAATAAAATAAAGTTCGTCTGAAGTTTATGATTGCTGTTAAAGGGTTTTTGGATTTTTATCAAACATTTTCTCTTTATTTCTTACTTACAAATCCTGACAACTTCTTGTTTCCTAAGAAATGTACTGAAGATAAGAGAGTTATTGAGATCGATTATCAGCTAAAATATGCGATATTTTCCACAGCATGTTCTACTGTGTACAAGTATTGTACACGACCAATCAGCAAACATCTGTATTCAGGAATATTTAAGGATCCTTTAGATACGAAACACAAAATCTTCAAAAAAAGACTGAATTCATAAATGTTATGTTTAAAATTATCATAATTAGCTTAAACCCTTTTAATACGTACATTCAACTTATAAACATGCGTGGCTTTATTTCTATCCTCGCCAATCCTATAAATACGCACATTTAAAGGCACCTATTTCAAACTGTGCTGTAATGCGTAACATGATTGCCTTAATCATGTGATATAGATAATGATTGTAATTACGTCTATTAATTTTAAAATATAACCTTAAATACAAATTAGGTAAAACCATAACCCTGCGAATACAGTGTAGAGTATTTTGGGTTTTGTTGAAACATACAAATTGAAATCGTACCTTGAGTATTGGTATTGATCTATTTGATAGTCACGGGATTGTAGCCGTGTGGATCGTGTTCTGTTTGAGACATTGATCAATTGATTACTAGTGTCCATATTGACACTGAAAGCTAACAAGATCGCGCCCAGGTTGTGGTGTTGATAAGTCACAGGATTGTAACCGTGTGGATAGTGTCCTGTTCGAATTTATAACAAGAGGAGAACAAGCATTATTTAATCTGGAGATTAAGAAAAAGAGAAGATCAAGCATTGAACCTGAAATCCACCAATTTTCAGCTCTGATCAATTTTGTGGAAATACTTGAAAACTGAAGTACTTTAATAAAATCAGTTATTTAAACCTGTTCGAAAATTCAAATTTTTCATTTTTTCTTCATTTTAAATGTTTTACATTATCTTTCTAATCTATATATATTATAAACATCTATAAAACTATAAAGTAAGAAACCTTTTTTATTTTTATAAATATGTATCTCTATCTATATTAAGTAGTGATACTGATGATTGCATAAAGCATGAAACTTGTGTTAATGAATAAAATGTTATTTGAAGATTGCCGCTCTTTACTGATATGAAGTAGTAATTTCTGTATATTGCCTGTCTGGATCATTACCAGGATATCCCTTGATTGGGGAACTCGTCTAAACCACGGAAATGTTTTTAGAAGAAGTATAATACCAGAAGTTTCCAAGCTAATTATTGATAAAGAAGTATAATACCAGAAGTTTCCAAGCTAATTATTGATAAAGAAGTATAATACCAGAAGTTTCCAAGCTAATTATTGATAAAGAAGTATAATACCAGAAGTTTCCAAGCTAATTATTGATAAAGAAATATAATACCAGAAGTTTCCAAGCTAATTATTAATGAAGAAGTATAATACCAGAAGTTTCCAAGCTAATTATTGATAAAGAAGTACAATACCAGAAGTTTCCAAGCTTATTATTGTTAAAGAAGCATAATACCAGAAGTTTCCGAGCTAATTATTGATAAAGAAGTATAATACCAGAAGTTTCCAAGCTTATTATTGATAAAGAAGTATAATACCGGAAGTTTCCAAGCTAATTATTGATAAAGAAGTATAATACCAGAAGTTTCCGAGCTAATTATTGATAAAGAAGTATAATACCGGAAGTTTCCGAGCTAATTGTTGATAAAGAAGTATAATACCAGAAGTTTCGAAGCTAATTATTGATAAAGAAGTTTAATACCAGAAGTTTCCAAGCTAATTGTTAAAGAAGTATAATACCGGAAATGTTTAGCAAAACTGTTCTGAATTCAAAGCTACTAAAATTGTTGTCAAACAAAAATCATTGCATATCTGTTTTATTTAATATACTTTACCAACCCAATTGTATTGATAATTGCAGTCCCAACAAATGAATAAAAAATATATTTGAAAAGTGGAAACAAGTCTGTTTCCCTGATTTATCGGTTAGTTGTTTAAGTGCCAAATATCATGCAATAATCCAATATAAACCAATACAGTCCTTGTCTTGCAAAACTTTGAACAAACTTTATATGAAGGAAATTTAAAAAGGACTGTAAATGTTATTTCAAGTAATCCTCTACATTTAGCAAAAAATGGCATGTCAGGGTCACAACGGTACCATTTAGATCCGGCCTTTTCTGATCAAGATTTCCAAGTTAATTTATCGCATTTCACGATATCTTATCTACTTTGTTCATATTAGGGGACTATGCTGTGAATCGGAAACACGTCGATTTTTAAATGGAGGGTCAACTGACACTGGAAACTAGACTAGAATCTAGAATACCCATCTTTTACAACTTTGTAACTTTGTATCTTTTCTCATTTAGATTTACAAAGTACATCACGCATAACCAGTTTATGCATTTGAATATCCGAGCTGGACCAAACCTTTTGTTTTCATTTTTAAAGTTCATATTGATTAGAAAAATTGAAACAATATTATATTTCTTGAAGTATGCAACGAAACCCAGAACAGAGGTACCCACACAGAACGAAACCCAGTACAGAGGTACGCACACAGAACGAAACCCAGTACAGAGGTACCCACATACAGAACGAAACTTATTTAAGGAATTTATTTTAGTTTTCAAAATTCCTTGCGGCCGTATATTTTTTATTTACCAAATCATCTAGATAATTTAAATGTACCGTCCTGAATAGGACATGCAGCTCTGAAAATGGAGGGTTATTTGAAATTACGTTTTTAGTCCCATTAAACAGATTTATAAATAGAGATTGTGTGGTATATTGATTGATCGATAGATCGAATTCTTTACAAAGCGAAATTCTAGTTATTAGTCTACTTATTAGTTAAAATTCTCTGAAAGCAAACATTTCTAAACATATTTTTGATCAAGCCAAACCTTTATTATTTGGAAGGACGGACAACTTTTCTCAAAGAAAAATTATTTTAAACCAACGAATCTATTGAACAAACAATTATTTTGAACGATCATCTATTTAGTTTATGGACAAAAACCATGGAATATTAACGGAAACCAAATTGAGCAATTTAATTTTAACAAATAAAATAGGTTGTTAACAAACAATGCCATATGATTGAAAAAAAGTTGAAGACGCTCATTTTCAGTGCCAGGTTGCCTCCAAGCAAGATCCTTGAAATATCCTCTGATGGTTCATTAATGATTAAACCCCATTAGTTAAATATTCTCTGACAGCTAACAGTCAGCTCTGATGGATAGTTAGACGTTTAGAAACAAATTCTATCTGAAAATTATTACCGGAATGAAATCTGTTTGAACATTATAATTTTATCTGAACTCGCTTAATTCTTGAATTTAACGATTTAAAGATATATTCTGGATTAATCAGCAGATTTTCCTTAACCCTTTAAAGGTTTGGAGCTCTGACTCTATGTATTCTGAAAAAAGACCTTTTAAGAAAGATTCATGTTTTACAAAAGAACAGAACTGAATTAATTGAACAATTTTGCTATGTTTACCTTTGTATATTTTTTATTTATGTTTCCTGATGTATACATTTGCTGGATTTGTGTAAAATACTAAAATGTAAATGTTTAAACATGTTTTAATAATCAAAATATGATATTTATTAAATATTTTGAACAAAGTGCTAAGGTTCCAGCTCAATACCATTCCATCAGTTGGGCATATTTTATTAATAATTAACAAGATAGTCAGAACTTTAGTACAAACTTGTAAAAGGACTTGAAAAGTAAATGGCCAAGATTGGGTTGAATAATGACACAAGCTTAAAAAGTGTTTACTTCTGATATAATCCTCAATTGTGTTGCTGCAGAAATCTGCAAGCCATATTTACAGATAAGCCATAATTGAAAGTAATCCATAATTAATGTAAAAATTATTGATATCTTATTCATTTTGATAAGTCAAACGTGCCCTCTTTAAAGAAAAACATTGACAGGTTTGAGATAGTTTTGATCAAGATATTTATTATTAATACCTGCACCAGAATATGCAGTATACAGTGAAATTCTTCCCGCTTTTTTTTACAGTCGACCATTATTCATGTATTTTCAGTGTACATACATATACTAAAATTTCTTACTCACTCTATTTTCCAAATTCACATAAATTTTAAAAACTTTTTGCCACAATTTGTAAATATTTGTTTTTAAGTCGAAATAAAAGTAAGGTATAAACACTTTTTTATTTCTGTTTGATTTACATACATTAATCAGTTTACAGGATTTAAAGAATTTTGGTATTCCAATTTTTTAACTTTTATTCTTATTATTCTGAATATCATTTTATTTTTTTTTTACTATAATTTTCATATTTTTGATCAGCATATATTCCCCTGGAACCCAGGAACCTTATTCAAATAACTTCAATTAAAATTATTAAGAGCAAGAACTTTTTGATTAAATGCAATAAAAGGGGTTTCAAAAATGTGCTTAATTGTTTTGCATTTAATTTGCTAAAAGCAGTAAACTGCTAAATTCACTCACAAAAATGTCCAGAAAGATATCCTTCTGTTTATTTTTTTATTTTTTAAAGGTCATTGATCTTTTCTTTGATGCAAAACCGCCTTAGAGTTTCCAGTGAACGAAGAAATTTTAGGTCGCATATCGCAAAAATGCAAAATGAGAAATGCCCAAAATATTTTCACGAAATGGGAAAATTTCGCGAAAAACCTTTAAACAGCATAATCTTAACCCAATTTTTCTAGACCAGCTCATTGAAAAACATGAGACAGATAACTTTGATAGTTTGGGTGCTGGGATGGTTGAAAAAAAGCCCAAAAAAAGGATAAAATTGTAAAATTTTTGTTCTGTGTTTAAAAATATCAAGATGTGACATATGTTTAATTTGTTTTCATTAAAAGTAAAAAAATTCAACGTGATAATGTTAAAAATGTGAGTGTTAGGGCAAAAAAATAGAGAGAAGTGACGTCAAACGCCCCCCCCCTGTTTAGGGTTAATCTAATGTGTATTCCTATGCCAAGAGAAGTGGCTCAAAAATGGTTGGGTTCATTTGAAACTGGAATCAGTGTTTGAAGATTTAAACCGACACTTAATTGGAACCGGTTTTTGGTGGTTCAGCGACCCGGTTTAAATTCTTTAAATTCGGTCTCCGAACAGTTGAAACTTAAGGGTGACATCCAGTACTAGTCCTCTGTAACCAATGCTACTGCTAGAGATGAAAGTAAGAATTTGAATAAATTTTGAAGCTTCAGGCATTCTTTTCAACTTTTTCAACTTTATTTACATTTCACATTTCAAGAAAAATGAATATTTTCAAAATTCAATATCACATTATTTTTAGAGATGTATGCAATGAATTGAACTTACTCCCTAAGAGACATGACTAAATTTAGTTTGTTTAAAACAAATATAATATTTAACGGAATCCTTCAGATATCTGGGTTTACACATGAAAAAGTGAATAAAAAAATATTTTTATTTTACTTTTTGTCCTCCTATCGTAAGAGTTAAAATATGTAAAAACATATTTAAATTTTTACTTTAATCTTTAACTCAATGCTAATCCACAGTATATTAGAGAAGAGAAGTAGGTTTTACAAGTTTTACAAAGAAACTTCTGCACAATCAAAGCACGATCTTTTTTAGTAAAATTAATATCTGTTGAAACACGTAAATAATGATGTTAATTATTTACAACTACTTTAAAGGGAAGTTAAGGAAATTTTTCTTTATGAAGGGCTCCCACTGCCAATTTTGCCTAAAAAAGAAAAAATAATTAATTAACATTGCTTTAGCGCATATCCATCATTTTTATAAAGCTTTGAAGGTTATTTTATTTTAATTCGCATTGAGTATATATTTGCATGACTGTGCAAATTTATATATTTATAACATTTCACTTGAAGTGTCATTAATTTCAAATTGTTTATTCTAAACATTTTCTTCCGATCCACACAATTTGCCAAATTTAAGCCCTGAGAGAAGATACATCCAAAAAATGAACCAAAAGGTATGCTTCGTTTTTTCTTCTATTTCTTTACAGTATACAATTTTGCAGATTTAAATTTTTCAGATGAAAATTTCAATTAAAGTATAGTTTTTACCCTTTTTAGCCTAACCTCTGATTTATTGACTGGTTGCCTGGGGGGGGGGGGTCAAATTGACCCCCCCTCTCTCTATTTTCTTATCGTGATACAAATCTATAACATTTGATACGTTTTTTGAATGCCCTTTGGCTCTACCTCGATAATCTGTCAAAAAATAGCAAATTTTCAATTTCCTTTGCAAAAGTCCAAATATTTATTTGGAAATCTAGTTATTAAGCAAAAATGTGCAAAAAAATGAATTGCGCAAATTGCAAAAAATTATAAAATTTTGAAAAGCCCTTGACCCAGCGAATTCAAATATGCAAAAACATTTGCAAAATTTTCAAAACCTAAATGTAAATTAAAGAAAATAACTGAAAATGTGCAAATTCTCTTTAAAAGCTTCTGTGCAAAAATCTGTGCAATTTACTTGCTTTTGCTGTAGGCAAAGAGTTATACAATCTTGAAATCCAATGACTGGAAGTAGGTCTAAATATTGATTTAGTCTATTGTGGGTAAAACAGGCATCAAGGCAGTATGCCTGAGGACTTACGCAGTAGGTATAAAAGCCCAGCGTTTAGCCTTAAGTCAGGGAGATGTTGTCTTTCTGTTCCATAGTTTTCTGGTTCTCACTGTAGCAAAATATCTAATTTTGATTAAACGAACCTTACAATTTTAACCAAAAAAGTTAGAAGATGCATGCGAAAAACGAACCAAAATCTCAATATTTTAAACCAATCGTTTTTGGTTTGTTTCCTTATTACGTTAGTTTTCTATTATATTTATTTTGTCTAACAATAAAATGGTGCATCGTTTAAAAAAAAACTTTTCCAGAATACAGTTTTGAAACGTAAGAGCATTTGCAAGTTTATAGCATTTTAAAAGTTAAAAACCTTCAAAGTTCTAGAAAACAGTACCAAGCCCATCACTATTTCATCATATTTCAAAATTGTAGTCAAAATAATTTTGCTCAAGTTACATGCACTTTACACTAACCAGTTAGAACCTTCATTTTTAGGAATAACCAGGTTAAGATAAGAAAAAAAAGATTCTGAAACGGAAGTCATATGAATCTATATATTTCCTTTGAAAAGAAAGTTTTTCTGATTTTCCAGTTGAGAGAAATTTCAGCCTAAAACCTACTGTTGGAATTTATATTTTCAAGATAGGACAGAATAAACTCAGGTGGGGCATGGGACATAATCTGCATTTCCTTATAAACTTAATAAATTTAATTTTAAATTGCCACCCTTGAAATATAAACGTGAACAACTTTTTCTCTCATTAATTATTATGATAAATATTTTTATCGATTACAAAGTTTTTTATGTCCTTATTATAACCTTTAAGATTTATCTTATCACTCTTGTTTCGCTACTTAGCGATTTCCCTAAAGACCTAATATATATACCATGTGGTATTTCTCAGGACCGGATCGTAAGACTCCCTTCTCTCAACGCTCTTCATAATAAAAGGATGATAGTAAGGTTCCGAACGTTTATTTCTCTGAGCCTTCAATCTAAATAAGTTTAATAAACCCACAGAAAAAGCTTTGAGTGATAAATCATACGAATACAACAAATAATTCACTCAGGCATTAAAAAACTGTGGCTAGGAACCAACAAACACATATATAAATATCAATCATACTATAATCAAAACGATAAGCATAAGTATATATAAAAATAGTTACCACAGTGATCCCAGAATTCTGGACACGGTTAAAACTTGCAAGACGAATAAACATATACTGATATAAACTATTCACTACTCCGCGAGAAATCTTGCGCCTGCGTAGTCAGTCTGTAAACAGTTCCTAAAACTAGTTCTTTCACAATACATTCCGTACAGATCTTCAGGGAGAACTCAGAAATACACAGGGGTGACAAGCAGACTTTATACACGCAGCATTGCTCGCGTAACAACTCTGATATTTCTTCATTTTCATTAGTATTCTGTAAGTTATATTAAGATGCTATTATAGCGTTTTAGACTCTTTCAAAGGTTTACGAGATCACAGCTTAGTTTAATCAATCAGAAATGAACTGCACAGTGTACATGGCTATTTGTTTATAGCCAATATATTATTAGCAGAGACCTACCGTAATTTATTTTAGAATTTTCGAAACTTTAAATACTTTTTTTTAAATTGTTCATCTTTAAAATTAAGATTTTTTAACACATATTGTTAAAAAATTACTTTGATTTTGCTGCTTATTCTTCTTTACACATTTAATCCATCTTTTTCATTTTTATCCCGATGATTTAGGCAGAATTCTCCAGTATGAGATTGGGCAATGGGTGTGTATTTTTCATGTATATTTTTTGGTTGGCAACCTATAGTATAGACTTGACTGTAGGACTGAAAGTAAAAGACTAAGATTGAGTGGAATAATGAAACATGGGTATACACACAAACTATATTTACAAGTTTAAGTATACATACTGATGATCAACTCTTCTTCAAAACGACATTCGCCCAAAATAGCGAATGTATATTCTATGGAACTTCTCTTATTTGTTGCTGCGTGCCTACTGACGAGTTCTGGGAGTAATGAACTGCACGGTACTATATACAAGTTTTAGAACCCTTGGTTGGGTTCACAGTAGTGTTCAAACCCCCAAAGAACGTTTTTTTTTACTTTCCCCACTACGGTATC
Organism: Eurytemora carolleeae; assembly: GCF_000591075.1. Lineage (NCBI taxonomy): Eukaryota > Metazoa > Arthropoda > Copepoda > Calanoida > Temoridae > Eurytemora > Eurytemora carolleeae. The sequence goes on from NW_019397146.1 coordinate 36,977, forward strand.
ATGATTGTGTCGGATCTGAAGGAGTCTTATTACTTTGTAAACTATAAACCAAGGAGATTATCCAGGGATCAGGAGGGAGCTTACAACTTTTCTTAGAACAATGAAAATACACCAATTTAAAATGCATTTGCACTTCTTCTTCTTCTATATATAAATTTGGCTTGTCTGTCTGTTTGTTTGTCTGTTTGTTTGTATCCAATAAACGTCAAAACGGCTGAACCGATCGGGCCCAAATTTTGTGTGGGACATCTAGGGACCCCAGGGAAGGTTTATAAATGATCAAAATTTCAAATATTTGTCTCCATCAAAATTCGATCTTCATTAAATTTTTGAAAATTTTGAAAATCCACAAAATTTTTTGTGAAATCCGCGAATTATTTTTGTTTTGTTTTTCGATGTACACATAGAGAACATGTTCACAATTAATTTAGAAGATGGGCGCGAAGCGCCCTCTAAGGCTAGTTTATATAAAAATCAAATTGAAATATTATACCAACTTTATGAAGTCAAGACTAAAGATCGAGCATCCTATAAAATTTATCTGAGTGACCCTCTTTGCAAAAATGGCATTGTCCGATTGAAAGATTGAAATATTGTCTGATCGATATTGCTATCGTTTTTTTCTAGGTTTAAAAGTGTTTAATTTTGATTATTCCTATAGATTTTCATGGGCAAATCACTTTTGAAGAAGAAGCCATAATTTAAAATAATAAGCTTTCAAAATTAAAATTATTGATATGTAATTCGAACTTAATCAGACAAAGCTTTTAAGGGAATATGTGCATCAAGGGTACCATTAGGAATATTAGGGTTACCTGACATTACGCTTATAGTCCCTTTAAATCATAATTTATTCTGCTTGTGCAATTAGTGGAAATTTTTCCACAGACTCCTTTAAAGAGAATTTGCACATTTACTTTGAGCATACATTTAGGTTTTGGCAATTTTTCATGTTTAATATTACTGGTTCAAGGGCTTTTCAACATGTTTAGTTTGTTTTGCAAATTTTTTACTGTAAGTGGATTTTGCAAACCAATATTGAGCTTTTTTAGAAAAAAGCTATTTTTTTGGCAGATTAGTATAGATCGAGGGTCTTCCAAAACTGTATAAACTGTATCGCAATAATTGGAAATAGAATGGGACCCAAGTCTTTTTTGGGTTGATGAGACGCCAGAGGAATCTATTTTGTTATATTTCATTATTCAAAAAGTTAAATAAAATTGATGTATTATTATATGTAGTTTCAATTAGAAAACAATCCCATTTGTATAGATTACAAAAGTAAAGTAAAAAAATATATATTTTACCATGCATTGTATATTGTAAACTGTACAGGGTGTCCAAATAAACATGGGAATTGAGAGACAACAGAAATATCGTCTTTGATTTCCGATAATTCATAATTGACATAAAGTGCATCAAAAAAAGTCTAATGAGCATTCTGGTCTACCTTCTTTCTATCTTTAGAATTGAAGGAGATATTCAAGACTTGAACAGGTTTGTTGAGTCTGGAATCTGGACAAATTTCCTAATATCTCCGTCAATTTTCAAGGTAAAAAAATGACAGACTGCATTTTGAAAATCCCGAAGCAAGTAGCTTTTGGTGTTAACTGTGATGCTACAAAATTATGTTTACGTAATAATCCCACATGGAACAAAGAAGATATCGAAGATATAGAAATCTTCATTTAATTCCCATGTTTATCGGGACACCCTGTATATCGTATGATGGGGGATAGGATTTGTGTACATTTCACCGTGGCGTATTCATATTGCTGAGTAACTTGTTTACTCATACTTTGATCTCTCATTCAAAATTCGTCAAAAACTTACTCACTTATTATACACAAATAAGTATTTTAAAGAAAATATCAAAATATACTATCAATGGGTGAAATTTAATAATAAATTTCATGCAAATTTTATATAAAAATGTTCAAAAATAGATAAATTAAAAATAACAGATAGAACACTAGATGTCATCTTTTCAAGATTTGGTTTTTTTTTCGTTCACATTAACCCTGAAATAGAAGCCAAAGGGAGTTACGCGCATGCTGCGTTGAATGACAAGACAGAGAGAGAGCTTACGCTGAACTCCTTCAAGCTTTTGTCTCAAGGTTATTGTGAACAAAAAAATCCTAAATCTTGCAAAAACGACATCTAGTGAACTATCTGTTATTGTTAATTAATCTATGGTCCGAAATATTCTTAAAGTATAGTTTACTGAATATTTTAATTGTCAATATGTACAGGAAGACCCATACAACCGTGGAATAGATGAGACGTGATCAGTTGAATACCACAGTTTTAAAGGGTCTCACTGTACTTACACTTTTCATTACGTAATCACCATTATTGTTAAATAATTTTTAAAAAGTTCATTTTTGAAAATTGACGTCTGGTTACTGTTTAGTGTTTGAAGTTTAGGGGTTCGGGGATTGTATAACATAGCATGTATTTACAGACGTATTGGGGTGTAAATGTATCTAGGGGAGGGAGGGGGAGTCAAAAGAGTGGGGGGGGGGTGACAGTAGGCAAAGGAAGCATTTCAAATTAGACTATACAATGGAACTGGTGTGGACTAAAGGAACTATTGACATATTGAAAAAGTAAGATAAATTTTAAATTTCAAACCAGGGGTAAATAGGGTCATCCTTACAATGCTAGGCACAAAGTATATACTTATATAACTTAAAACTTTTATATAAAAATAACCAAAAATAAGATGAAACAAGTTTTTTTAGAAAACATGTTCTTTTTGTAGGTTAAATAAGGGTTCTTTGTACACTCTCCCTTTCAGTAAACACAATATATTTGTTAAATTTACTATTCATCCATTTAGTCATTCCTTCCTTTCTTCTTTTCCTTTAAATGATTCATTAATTCTTTATTTTTTCATTCATCCTTCTTTCCCTGGGGCACAGCTAGAGAGAATATGAGCCGTGTTCACGAAAAAATGGAAAGGGGGGTATTATTATAGACGTCGAATAGAATTCGATATCTATCGCTTCCAATTTTACTTCTATCTCTTGCGTCTATATTCTATGACGAGAAAAAGTTTTAAAACGTGTAACAAACAAGAACGTATAGTGTTAAAGTTGCGTTTTCCACCCGGATCGTAAATACGATTCAATTAAAAAAACTACTCATTCAGATATTATATAACCTACAATTCGAATCATCCTTACATAGCTGATATTTTATAAAGTTTTTTAAATTTTTTTTTCAAATTGATATTTCGCTTGCAACCTGTTTTCACGGCTGGCGCTGGATTTTCGAACATTCCTTGAAAATATTATCAAAAATCCTGAGAACAGGAATGAATGCTTGCAAAAATAACACACCGATCATTGCAAATATAAAACATTATGAAATATTAACTATATACGATTACGAATAGATCGAATTGAATTCGACAATGTTATAATAGCTGAATTCGAGTAGTTTTAAATTTAATTTAATTATTTACAATCTGATTGGAAAAATGCAACTACCTGAGTTTAGATGGACGCTAAGGGGGTAGGAATAGCTTGTTAGAAAGTTAGGAAAGCGATGAAGATAGCTGTCTAGAAAATTAGCTAAAAGGGGTAGAAATAGCTGGCTAGAATATTAGCTAAAAGGGGTAGAAATAGCTGGCTAGAAAATTAACTAAAAGGGGTAGAAATAGCTGGCTAGAATATTAGCTAAAAGGGGTAGTAATAGCTGGCTAGAAAATTAACTAAAAGGGGTAGAAATAGCTGGCTAGAATATTAGCTAAAAGGGGTAGAAATAGCTGGCTAGAATATTAGCTAAAAGGGGTAGAAATAGCTGGCTAGAATATTAGCTAAAAGGGGTAGTAATAGCTGGCTAGACAATTAGCTAAAAGAGGTAAAAAAACTGGCTAGAATATTAGCTAAAAGGGCTACAAAATAGCTGGCTAAAAAATTAGCTAAAGGGGTAAAATGACTAGCTAGAAAATTAACTAAAAGGGCTACAAAATAGCTGGCTAAAAAATTAGCTAAAGGGGTAAAATGACTAGCTAGAAAGTTAGCTGAAAGTGGAGGAAATAAATGGTTGAAAAGATAGAAACCCATTTTAAACTGAAAAGAATATGAGAAAGAGTTCGAAAGAGCATAAATTATACAGAATCAAACTGAATTCCAAACTTGTATAATCTCAGTTTATCAATCATCCAAAAATACATTTATCATTCACCCTTTCTTTCTTTCAGAGTCGGAGAAAAGTACATGTAAGCTACAGACAATCTCACATATAAGAATACATAACAAGAGTGCATGAAATGTCGTCTTGAAATATATTAAAAAATTATGACAGCTGAGATGGAATTTAAAGAATTTGAGCCGCGGTTTAAATCCGCCAAAACCCGGTTTAAATCAAGCGCCGGCTTAAATCTTGAAACATTTAATACAATTTTAAGTGGAACCAACCATATTTAAACCGCGGCTTAAATTTAAACCGCCGCTAAAATTCTTTGAATTCGGCCACTGGTGTGATTTATGATTGGTCTGCACAGAAAGAAAGCTGCTGAGATGTTTGCAGCTTTATAGGTTAGTGTACAATGTATGAAAATATATCCAAATATTATTCTAGAACTTCATAAATTTTTTGATTATTTCTAAGAAAATATTTTTTTATTTTTAATTGAAGGTAAATTAATAGCCATGAAATATGCAGGACTGCAATTGATATATTAAACTCGTCTTTCCGCGACATTTCATTTTAAATATGTGAAGAATACGATATTATAAAATACCCTTGCTATTTATTCATCAATCTGGGATTCACTGTAGGAAGAAAATTGGAGAACAAGAAGTGTATAGTGCAGAAAATAGTATAAATAAGAACTATGACAGAGTGTGTGCAGAAAATAGTGTAAAACAAGAACTATGACGGGGTGTGTGCAGAATATAGTGTAAAGCAAGAACTATGACCGAGTGTGTGCAGAATATAGTGTAAAACACGAACTATGACGGGGTGTGTGCAGAATATAGTGTAAAGCAAGAACTATGACCGAGTGTGTGGAGAATATAGTGTAAAACACGAACTATGACAGGGTGTGTGCAGAATATAGTGTAAAACAAGAACTATGACCGGGTGTGTGCAGAATATAGTGTAAAACAAGAACTATGACAGGGTGTGTGCAGAAAATAGTGTAAAACAAGAACTATGACAAGGTGTGTGCAGAATATAGTGTAAAACAAGAACTATGACAGGGTGAATGTAGAAAATAGTGTAAAACTAGAACTATGACAGGGTGAGTGCAGATTAGTGAGCAAGCACCCTGTTTAATTGCTGCAACCATCATCTTTTTTAATTTATAAATATTTTTAAACATTTAAATTATCATAATATTGAATTTTCTGAGAGCAAGAAATCACGAATATTTTGTTTAAGAACCAAATAAATAAATTATTCAATATCCCTTAAATTTTGTTCAAGTTTCCAATGGTAATTTTCAATTACATTTGGCAAATATTCTGAACAAAAAAGATGCCTTTATAAGGGCATTTGCTAATTTAGTGTCAAATGTTTGGATCATTACTGCTTTAGAAATTTTTCTTTAGAGCTTTTCTAGAGTCCTTACCATCGAAATTTTCAAAACTGGGCTGCAGGCTTTTAAGAAATTAGCCTACGAAAATGGATTTCACTTTTACTCTAGAGTCTAGGGACTTGTTTCATGGTTAAAGCTTCTGACAATGCATTAAAATACCCCCCCCCCTGTTTCCCAGCCCCATCCCCCCTTAACCGTTTTATTTTTTACAGAGACATGGAACTCCCTGGATGCCATAAATTGTGATCTGTAAACATTTGTAAACATTAAAAAAATCATCGATTTGGAAAATTATTAATCACACAACCTCGTTGGTCTGGTATGCTACCGAGGCTGTCCCTTGTATTATGTTCCCCCGGGGAGATGACGAGTAGAACCCGCGTCCGGGGGACTTATCGAGCTCTAGTTGCACTCCACACACTTCAGAAGTTCAGTTACTCGTACACTTGATTACTGTGTACAGTGCACTGCCATAGTGAATCCATTGTGAATAAAAACATAAAACACTTCTTACAAACTCTGATTTTCAAATCCGTATATCTTTGCAACCTCCAATATTTTCAACTGTGAATTCTAATAGATCAATTAGTTGTGGTAATGAAAAGGTTTAAACCATATAGGTTGCAAATGTAAAGACAATCAAAGTGTAGTGCGATTAATTAGTTTCTTTGTAGACAATTAGATAATTGCTGATATATCGTTATATTTCTCCATCTTTCTTAGTCTCATCTTTATCTATTCTTGTCTGATCTCTATCTATTCTTGTCTGATCTCCGTCTACTCATGTCTAATCTCTATCTATTCTAGTCTGATCTCTGTCTACTCTTGTCTAATCTCTATCTATTCTTGTTTGATATATATCTATTTTTGTCTGATCTCTATCTATTCTTATCTAATCTCTATCTTTTCTTGTCTGATCTCTATCTAGTCTAGTCTGATCTCCGTCTACTCTTATCTAATCTCTATCTATTCTTGTCTGATCTCTATCTATTATTGTCTGATCTCTTTCTATTCTTGTCTGATCTCCGTCTACTCTTGTCTAATCTCCATCTACTCTTGTCTCATCTCCGGCTACTCTTGTCTCATCTCCGTCTACTTTGTCTCATCTCCTTCTACTCTTGTCTAATCTCCGTCTACTCTTGTCTGATCTCCGGCTACTCTTGTCTGATCTCCGTCTACTCTTGTCTGATCTCCGCCTACTCTTGTCTGATCTCTATCTATTCTTGTCTGATATCCGTCTACTCGTGTCTGATATCTGCTTACTCTTGTCTAATCTCTATCTATTCTTGTCTGATCTCCGGCTACTCTTGTCTGATCTCCGTCTACTTTTGTCTGATCTCCGTCTACTCTTGTCTAATCTCCATCTACTCTTGTCTCATCTCCGGCTACTCTTGTCTCATCTCCGTCTACTTTGTCTCATCTCCTTCTACTCTTGTCTAATCTCCGTCTACTCTTGTCTGATCTCCGGCTACTCTTGTCTGATCTCCGTCTACTCTTGTCTGATCTCCGCCTACTCTTGTCTGATCTCTATCTATTCTTGTCTGATATCCGTCTACTCGTGTCTGATATCTGCTTACTCTTGACTGATCTCTATCTATTCTTGTCTGATCTCCGTCTACTCTTGTCTGATCTCCGCCTACTCTTGTCTGATCTCCGTCTATTCTTGTCTGATCTCTATATATTTCATTTGATCTTTATATTTTCTTGTTTTGTCTTATTGTATTCCTCTTTAATTCTCATTTATTATTGTCTATCATTGATATACTCAGATCCTAATCTCTATTTGCATATTTCATGATAAATTGTAAATATGTGAAACTCTTTTATACAATAATATAAAGCTATAAAAAGTTTTCAAATGAGTTTCTCTTTTTGTTTTTCTAATTTACTAAGTTTTAGTGAAACTAAATTAAAAAGTTTTAAAATCAAATTGTCCGATTAAAGTCAGGAAGAGGTTATACACTGAATCCAGACTGGAGATTAAAACTTTAAATCTGGATATTGAAGTTTTAATCATGAATCATGAAAGCTCATTATTTCTGGATGCATTGAACCAGGATTAATACCAAGATGAATCTTTGCCTTTTTTCAGAAAGATAATCGAGCGTGTTCCATTTCACATCGGAAAAAGATTTCTAAGTTTCCAAAGTTATGGAAAACATTTGAGGAAGTTAAAAATGCGTGAATTTTTCCTGCTCTTATTTGTTTTCAGCGAGTGTATTTGCATTCGACTTCAAACTACAACAGCATCAGGTATATTAAGTTATAAAAAGGGTTTTTAGGAAAGGTTTCCACCGAAAGCAAGTTTTCGCGCAATTCCCAGCCAATTTGATCGCGAATTCCGTAAAAAAATAATTTAGCGGAAGCAAGTTACGCAAAAAAATCGACCCAATTTCAAGAAAAATGCGGAATTTTCCTTGCGAACGTAATGAGCGCAAAATATGAGGAAATTTGTCTTCCGTGAGGAAGCGCAAAAAAATGCGACAGAATTGAAATTTTCGTGCAAAAAGTTAATTAAGCGTGTTATTTTTGTTATGTTGGAACCCCTTCACCAGGTTCGGACTCGTTTTTTTCTTGGTCTTTCCTGAATCGCCTAACGTAAAATCCCGATAAACTCATGACGTTTTATTAATATTGTATACTACTTGCAAATACACATATATCATGAAGTTTAATCCCTCCTTATTTGAAAAGTTTCATGTAAAGTCAAACAAATTTTAGCATGAGTCTGACATTTCTATATTTAGTTTAATATAAGAATTTAAACACTTTAAATTCTAATACATGGTTTAGTTTAACCAAATACTACATTCTCATTTTAACAAAAGATAGCAAATTGAACAAATTCTGCAAAGATATTTCTCCGACTTCTTAATACACATAACTGAAATAGAAAAGCTTTTTAAAAATGGTCAGTAATTTACCATCGGCAGGGCCACGGTCCACACAGAACAGAAAAAGAAGGTCAACTCTAGGCGATATTACCAATACGGCTTTGTGGCGTTGTTATATAGCTCATCTGTTTTGGTTTTACGCACAAGTATGATGAGCATATTAAAGTTATCCTCGTATATAAAATGAATTCCAAATATTTTTGTTCTTCTTATTAGCTCTTCAAGAAGGCGATTTAAATACATATAAGATTTCAATCCTTCGTTCAAATTACTTCAGTTTGAATTTTGGGGAGGGGGGTAATCTTGAACAATTCATTTTAATGGGTTTTAGGTGCCCCGGTATTTAGGACTTAGCGCTGGAGTTGGTGTTTTAGGATAAGTAAAGTTTCTTGGACATTTTTTTTTGTGAGAAAATGTCTATCTAATTTGATTTAAAAAAATATGTATAATCGTTACACCAATCTATTAAAAATTCAATTATGGTATCTTTAAAACCCATTCTTCACGGTTCTAATGGACTTTAAGCGTAATTTCTAGTGACCCTTCATGAAAGAAAGTAAAGCCTAATTCACAACGGTACCCTAAAAACCTTTGTCTGATCATGAATCATTAAATAAGGTGTTATAGTGATAATTATGAAAACTGATTATTTTAAATTATGGTCTCTACAAAATGGACTTGCAAATTTAGACTGCAGGAACTTAAAGGAAATCTTACAATAAAAAACTTTTAAACCTAGAAAAAGAACAATATTATTCACATTATAAGATCAGATAAAGTTTTGAAGGGCATTGTTGTGAATCGAAAATTTGCTCGGAGAGTTACTTGAAATTATACTTTTAGTCCCTGTAATGTTTTTTAAACCTTGAGAGTGGATTTTCTAAATTAAAGTTTTTAACCTTGCTTCTAATATTTGCAATATTTGCAATATATATATATAAGGGATTTAAGTTTTATTAGATTTCCCCTAATCGATGTTGATGACGCTTTATAATATAAAAGTAAATATTTGTGTTTGTCAAATTTTTATAATGGGTTTAGCGTTAACAAGACAAGTACAATGCACATACAATGCATGAGAGAAACAAGTTTAATAAAGTAAATTCTTAATGATTTACATAGATTTAAAAATTTACGTCTTTTATAGTTTGCAGGATTTTTATGCATTTCATAGAAAAGAATTGATAAAAATCTCTCCTGGCTGAAAGTAAAACTGATATAAATAACATCCTAGTGTGCATATTCATTTCATTCATTCTGAAAAAGATTTTTTCTTTATTTTTTCTTCTACCATATTCATGAAATTGTCTACTTTAGTTTATTCATACGCATCTATTTTATTTAGTTATTACATATTATCAAATCATAAAATTACATTTCAACTACTCTTATTCTGTTTTTTTTTGTGTGCATTCTGGATGCTGGCGTTATACACTAGAAGCACTCTGAGTTTAAAATATGTTATATTCTGTTAAGACAAGTGAAACACAAAATGCTAAGTTTTGAACAGGTTTAAGGTTGCATGCTGAGGAACCTTCGAAATATAAACATTGTAATAGTCATATCCAGACATTTTGCTATTTTCCACTTTGTTTGGTAAAAATTAGCAACAAACTTATCATAGAAAACTGCTGACAAGAGTACCTGGGGATAAACTAAACGTAAGACGGGAACAGATTCAAAAGATTTAAATCTTTGCCACAAACTCAATTTTTCTTATCCCTATATCTTTGCAACCTGATAGTGTAAACCTTTGATATTCTAAACTTACAATTTAATCTAAAACGAAATTTGGTTGCAAATATTTAGGGACATAAAAATTTGAATTTGTGGCAAAGATCTTAAATCCTTTCAAGACAGCCAGACCTGAGCACGTTATCATTTTTAAAATTAGTTTCTCTATGGAATTAACGAGATACGGGAGAATCCCGTCAAGAAACTCTTTTTTTATAAACAAAAACCTTTAATTTTTGGATCGTTAACGAACAAAAAAATCGTTCATAGAAAAAAATGAACTAAAAAATCACGAACAGATGTCTTTTTCAAAATAATAATGACTTTTGTTAAATTTTCTGCTTAGAATTGCATAGCAAATAGCAAATTTATCTCATGTGATATTTTTACATTAATTGACTCATGATATAGCTGGGATGTTTACATCTTCTAAAATATCCAAAGTTAACACTGTTAATATAATTTTATATGTTGTTTACGTACACCAACTCTAAGAAAGAACTGTGAAAATGGTTAGTTGAACAATACGTTCCGTTGAAAACAGTCTAAGCCTGACTAGCCCTAGCGTAATTTAAAGTGACTCCCAAGAAAAGAGAGGAATGCTTTGACAGATCATCGACGTTAGAGAATTTATGTGTTTGTTTATATCTTAGATTATTTAGAGGGGGGGGGGGGAAATGTTTTTTTTTTGCAGGAAAAGAAAAAGAAAGAAAAGCCTACAGCTTTCAACCCTGTAGTTGTATCATGCAATATAATTATTTCCAGCAAGTGCAGAATTTTTATAATATCATTTTGAAATTTGCATTTAAATAGAAGCGTGTCATAAAACAAGAAAATGTAATTTCATAAATTGTAAAAAAGTTATTTTCTTTAAAATTCTAAAGTAATTTTAGGTTTTCTATCTTTATCAGTTTACAATTACACGTTTTCATTCAGAAGAGAAAGAAAAGGCACACATTTCTTATTCTAGGTTTCATTAATCTCCATTGGGCTAAACACCATTGAAATTTCAGGCTTAGACTATTTGATCTAACAGAAAATTACCTAAAAATTTGAACTTGGATTGTTTTAAGAGACGTTTTGGTATTGATTCCTGGTAAGTGGAATAGAGCCCGTTTAAGGGTAGACTGCGCCATCTTTAAAGGATCTAATGAGACGGTCAAACTTTCCTTGTGATTTCAAGAGACCTTCTAAGGGTATACCCGTTAACCCTTAAACCCTATATCTGATTAATAATTCGAAAGATATCCTCGTTTCTTCTAATAAAGAAGCGTTTAATTCTGAAAACCTGTTTCTGCAGCAGAAATGCGCAAGTTTCTTTACAGAGACACTGAAATTGCAACTTTTATTGCAGAGATGATGGATAGCATATTCATTCAGACATTTTTTTGGGCACTGTTGTGAATCTACCATGTAACTCTGTCAGAGTTAGTTTATGATGTAATTTATACAATCTTTATTTTTTGTTTTGGTTAATTCATTCCATATTTAGAGATTTAATAATAATGTTTAATTCAAAAAATTTATATATGTTTCTAACAACATTTTAAGTCGAAGTATGAATTCTCAATAGTCCTTTACATTCTCTTGCTTGTGTTTAGTATTTGTTTGAGGATTACTTAAATCTTGTTCGTGGATTTTTCTTTGGAACGGAAGACGACATAGACTCCGATACAATATTACAATTGTCTTATTTTGTTTCAGCATTGTATACGGAGTATATAGCGGGGGTTGAAGGATACCCTGCCCTGCTACCCTGTGACGTCACTCCCCCACACCCTGACGAACTAGTGGCGCTTGTACTTTGGTACAGGGGGGATGAGGGAGAACCATTGTACAGCTATGATTCAAGACAGGTACATACATACATTACGATATCTTTACCTGATACACTTATTTTAAACTATACGGTACGTTAGTAAGCCGAGTAGGTTATAAAAAGTCTAAATACTTTATTTAAACCGGAATTAATTTTATCTTAACCTGCAATTAGTTATCTAAACCTTAAATAATTTATCAAACTTTAAATACGTTATTTAAACCTAAAAAATGTTATGTAAAACGGTAGTACGTTATTTAAATCTAAAGAATGTTATGTAAAACGGTATCTAAACCTGAAGTTCGTAATTTTAATCTTATAGGTTGATTTTCTAAATCTCAACTACATTTTCTAAACCTGAAGTACGTTCTCTAAACTTGCAGTACGTTATGTAAACTTGTAGTATTTTTATAGAACTTTTTTGTTTTTATAATTTTTATCTTTAGTTTTATAATCTAAACTTTGCAAAAAGTTTTATAAAATTATCATTATTTATTATTAGAATATATCTATATTTATTGGAATTTAATATGTGATGGAAACTGAAATTTTCAATTTTAAGAAAGTTTTGTGTCGCTATTTGATTGTCGTTGAAAAGGAAAATAACGGTTAGAAATAATTTTGAAAGTCAAATTAACATTAAGAATGAAAAACAGCATTTTCTAAATTTACTCAGACCCATTTCTGTTAATTAGTTTATAAATTGATTTTAAAACTACTGGGATTTGATTTTATGAACTTGAGGCTCGCTGAACTGCCTAACGCCGTTTCAAATGACTTGAGTATTTGTAACAAACTCTGATTTCATAATACTTATATCTTTGCAACCCAATGTCGGAGACCTTTGATCTTTCAAACTATAAATTATTTTTTTTCCAAATTTTACACCATCTGCGATGCAGTTCAAATTCAATAAATTCGGTCCTTGGTAACATTTTTAGACTTATTAAAAGTTAAACATAAGATTGTTTAAATCCCGTTTTATTCCATAGTTTAATGGCTCTCGTTGAAATGTTTTTTTTTATTGCAGAATAAATTAAAAATCAATTAAAAAGAACAACTAGCATTTTACCTTGAAATGTATAGAATAGCTAATTAATGGAATGTTTAAAATTTCATGTTGCAGCAACAAAACATGTTTTTATAACACCGTCTATAGAATATAGTTTCAAGCTGCACTAAGCAGTTATTCATAATTATAAAGCACCCCTCCCTCAGAAAACATTGAGGGAGACCTTCTTAAAGGGATTATAAAACTAATTTCAAGTAAAACAACAGTAACCAGTAGCCCTTTATCAGATCAACAAAACCAACTTCCACCTTTACTCAGATATTAATGTGTATTTATTTTACATTGCATATTATTTAACATTTACTGTATTTTTACAAATAAGATAAAACATACCAAGTGAGTAAAAAAAAGTGTGATTAGCGGCATCTGGCGCAAAATTGTGCTTTTTTGTGCAACTCTCCTGTATGGTGTTTTTTTTTAATATTTTTAAATCTTTTTTTGGTACTCTAATGGCCCAAAAAAAATCCTCCAAACTTATTTTTCTCTTAAGAAGTTCAAAAAATTTTAAGAAAAAGTTGTTTCAATGGCTCTTCAGTTTTCAACTGAACAGCGTAAATTTATAACATTAGAATACACTTAGAAGAATAAAACTATAGGATTTAAAGACTTTTTCCTTAAAAATTAGACCAGAACTAAAAATTGTGAATTTTCGTATTACAATTTTGCAAGTTTTGATGTTGAGAGAAAAAATCTAATATGTTAAAGATGTTATAAAGATTGAATCACAGAATCATTGAAAATTCGCAAAATTGTAATAAGAAAATTTGCAATTTTCAGTTTAGCCTAATTTTTAAGGAAAAGTTGTTTTTCAATGGTCCTTCATGTTTCAACTGAACAAGAAAATTAAGAAGAAAGGAACTAGATAATTTAAATAACTTGTCCTTAATTAGACCAAAACTGAAAATTTTCTTTTTACAATTTTGCGAATTTTCTGTGATTCTGTGATTCAATCTTTATAAAATTTTAGATTTCGATTGAAATAATTTGTAAACACATTTTTGCCTTTCTGAACTTCTGATTTTGAGAGAAAAAAGGTTCGTGGATTTTTTTGGGCCATTGGTGCCGTAAATCACACTTTTTTTGACTCACCCTGTATATATATATTGGTATTATGGTATTAAGTTTCTTGTAAAAATGGAGGTTCTTCATTGTTTAGTAATTTAGTTGAGTAAACAAAATATGTATTAAGTTTTATTAGTTTTTAACCCCAAACAAGCCCGACAAGCATTTAACATAGTGTTTCCATTGAAAGTAAATTTTCCCAATTTTGCGCAATTATTACTAAGGCTGGGAAAATGGTTCAAATTAACTTGCGTATGTGCTTGAGAAAAATAGAATGAACCCCCATTGTCCATCATAAAATTAAAGTTGGACTACCATCTAAAAGGGAGTGACCGGCTAGACATGGTAGTTTAGCTCAGAGTGCAATATTAAAGAAAACTTTTGATTTTTTTATGCTACTCCCAGTTCAACTACCGTCTAGTTATAGGTCACTCCCTTTAAGCTTTGAGAAATGTATTAAGTGTTGCAGAAAAATGCTTTGGAAGTTTTTGATATTCTTAGAATGACAACTATACAAACATAAGCATTTTAATCTGAATCTGCATCAATTTGCTACATGTTTTAATACTATCAAATTATATTTTAAACATACTAATTAATTAAATGTACTGATTAACATAAGAAAGGCAGGAAACCTGAAATATACTTCCTTTTTAGTTACATTCATTTCCAAATCCAACATGGCTAGAGAGCAACTAAAAAAACTCATATTGTCATAGATTAATTATATAATTAATTTTATTTTTCTTAGTTTGGAAGATTTTTAAATGTTGATTTATGTATTAGGGAGCATGGAACAAGGGGCAAAGATGGAGTGATGAGAAACAGTTTGGAACCAGGTAAATATATATTTAAACCAATTAAAGAGCTAGGTAGATATATATTTAAACCAATTAAGGAGATAGGTAGATATATATTTAAACCAATTAAGGAGATAGGTAGATATATATTTAAACCAATTAAGGAGATAGGTAGATATATATATATATATACAAACCAATTAAAGATCTAGGTTTATATATACAAACCAATTAAAGATCTAGGTGTATATATACAAACCATTTAAGGAGATAGGTATATATATAAAAACCAATTAAAGAGCTAGGTATATATATATCAAACTAGTTAGGAGCTAGGTAGATATATACAAACCAATTAAGGAGCTAGGTATATATATACAAACCAGTTTGGAGTTAGGTAGATTTACAATTCAGTTTGGAGCTAGGAAGATTTACAATTCAGTTTGGAGCTAGGTAGATATTACAAACAATTCAGTTTGGAGCTAGGTATAAACACAAACCTGTTTTGAACTAGAAAAATAGAATTCTTTGCTAAAATTCAATTTTGAGTAAATTTTCATCAATCTTCATTTCTCTTTCAACACTCTAAAACTATTTTTTTAGAAACATTATTTTTATTCTCTAAAACTTCATAATTTTTTAGCAATTCGTGACATTTAACTAAATATATTTCTATTTGAAAAAAAGGGACTTTTGAACTTAATTTTAATTGACTCTCTATCATTAGAGTGATATAACCGATTCACAACGGTACCCTTAAACCAGTATCTGATAAAAAATTTGGATAGTGTCTTTCATTAGGTTGAAAAGTGCTTAATTCGACAATGTCCTCATTATTATCTTTAACAGAAATGCGCTAGTAAATTTTTAAATAAACCACAATAAAAAATAAAACACTTAATAAAGGGACAATTCCCGCATTCTTGATCAGACAAAGCTTGTATAGGGTAGCGTTGTGAATTGAATATAACACTATTTAAATGGAAATAAATTTAAACTGCATGCCATGGTTCCTTAAAGTTAAAAAATCTGACTTGTGCTTAATCCTATTCCGGCTGAAGTTTTAAGGAGATAACTCAAAAAGTATTGGTCTGAATCTATTCAAATTTTTCGACTTTTCTAACACATGCCCCTTACTTCAGGCTCAACGCAGGGCTTTTATAACTTCTGCCTGAGTCCTCAGGCATACTGCCTGAATGCCTTATTTTTTCCTTTAACCCGAATAAATCTATCTTTAGACTAACTGCCGGTCATTGGATTTCAACATTTTATTGTTCTTTTGAAAGCTTGAACAAAAGGGAGCAGATTGCACAATTTTTGCGGAGAAATTTTGCAAGGATGCCTTTAAAAGAGAATTTGCATATTTCTATTTTTACTTGAATACAAATTTAGTTTTTGAAAATTGCAAATATTTTTGCATATTTGAGTGTCCAGGGCTGTCCAAAACTGTTTAATTTATTATCTATAGCGCACTTTTTGCTTAATAACTTGATATTGCAATGAATGATTGAATTTTTTTATTTTTTTTTATTTTTTGTAGATTATCATTTTTGGAAAGCCCAAGAACTTTCCAAAAATGTAGCTAATGTTATAAATTTGTAAGACAATACGTCCCCCCCCCCCCCCNTGACATCTACCATTAGCAAAGGGTGTGAACCCATTCTTGTTGACTGTAGTAGTCTTTGACATCTAAATTAGCAAAAAGTGTGAACCCATTCTTGTTGACAGTATAATGGTTATATAAGGTTGCGGCCCTAGTCCTGAATATAGTCTTCAACCATTTTGCATGCTTTCTCTCAGAGAAAGGAGGTGTTGACACCTCAACTGCTTTCTATTAACTATCCGCCCTTTTAAACTCTTAGAAGGGTTAGTACTGACGAAGAGATCATAGGGATGGTTATACCTAAATGTTACCGCCGAGATTGGCTGAAGTGTTATCTCTCACCTCTACTCATTCTATTCATGATCATTAGTATTTTATGTTTTACCGCAAATATAGTTTTGTGTTTTGTAATTCGTGTTTCTATTCAGTTCGGATGGGCTAGTGTCTTTATAATACATTAGATATAATTATAATTACAAGTCGAAAGTGAAACGCATCTTTACCGAAGCTTAAAAAAAATTTTCAAATTGCAAATATTTCAAAGAATATATATTTTTACTGTCAATGATATTTCTAAGAAACTGAGTATACAAATTGTTTATTTATAGTACAGGGTGTCCCAATAAACATGGAAATAAAATGAAAGTTTCATTTTTCAAGTCGTCTTTGTTCCAAGCAGGATTATTTCATGAAAATTAACGGAGAATGGAGATGTCAGGAAATTTCTCCAGATTCCAGTTTTTAAAAAAAATCAACAAAACTGTTAAAATTTTTAATATCTCCGTCAATTTTCCAGATACAAATATGGTAGAATACATTATCAATTATGCAATTCGAAAAAAAAAATTCAAATGGGGGAAAATAAAACGTCTATACAGGGTTGTCCATAGATGAAACTTGAATACCTTGAGAACACTCTTGATAGACGGGACACTATAGGCTGGGCACAGTCACGGCAATCCAATTTGTCCAAGATATAGATTAACATAACGGAGGCCGATCAAGTGATCATTCGTTTTTAACAAATAACAATCGTTTATTTGTCAAACCAAATTTTAAAAAGATTCCGTGTGTAAATGTAGCTTTGCCTGATCTGACTGCCCTCCAAAGAAGGTTGTGGGTTTAAAGTTCCAAAAATACATATTTTATTTGCTGGGGATCAGGCCTGAATACAAACGAAAATATTCGTTAACTTATTGTGGATAAAAGTTTTTTCTATTAAATTTGGACTTGCAGCCAAGGCCCTGACTTCAATTGGTTACTGGAACCTTGCCCCACACCCTGAACTAACCACAGAGAGAAGCATACTGTTTTTTTTTTATTTGAAATCAAACGTGTTTTCGTCAATATTTCAACAATCTTTAAACTTACAGATTTGTTTATTTTATACTTTTTCCTTCAAAATATGCCAACAAAAAATTATTTAAGAAAAAAGGCTATAAAGTTATGTATAAGAGGTCAAATTGTGATCGGAAGTCACAGCTTTCTAAAATATTGACAGAACCGTTAAATCCACGTGCCCAGCCTTAGGCAGAAACCACAGCTAAACTTGAACGCACAACCATACTTAGAAATTAAATTAATTCTGCTTTAACATAAACAAAACTCTCAACAACTTTGATAAAGAGATGGAGAGAGGGGGGGGGGAGCTGTGTTTTATTATGGTAATCAAGATTTAATTCAGAATTAAACAAACTTATTTAAAACTCTTTTATTAAGTTTTTTAAAAAAGGAGGTTTTAAATCTGAGGACAAATACGCTTTGTTTAGATTGTTTATTTAGACTTTAAGATTTTTCAAGAAAAAAATCGTTCAAAAATAATTGTTTGGTTTTCTGGACGTTTCTGGAACTAGCAAATTTTCTTAATTAAATTTTGCGCATTATTATTAGATTTTACGAACAAATTTCAAAAATAAGCAACATATTTAATTTTAGGGCACACCTTCATCTCAGCACATCTCCAGCAGAACTTAGAATAGAAGATATTCAGGAAGATTCAAAATATTTTTTTCGAATTTTTTTTATTTAACATTAAATAACTGTCTTCATTTCAAGTGACCCATTATATCCAAATAGGGTCGTTCCCGATTAGACCGGTACTTTTTACACCTCTGGTCAAAATTGTGGAAGATTTCATCGTTTTTGCTGTTGAATTCTGGCAAATTCCTTCATTGTTACTGCACCATTTATCCGAAAATAATTAAAGAGATTTCAAATCCGCTTTTTATGCATTTACAATAAAGTTTGTAATTCCCTTTTATGTTTTCAAAACAAGCTAAATTTAATGTTTATCTTTCAGGAATAAGATTTTCTGCACTTTAAATGTTTTCTTTCAATATTGTTGAAATTTCATTCAATTCCTAAGAAAAATGTTAACATTGCTGGGTTAAGCATTATAGGATTAGACTTCAGAGATGACTGAATACCAAGTATATTCATTCTTTTTTCTTATATTATTAATTTCCTGGAACTGCAAAAACTTTCTTCTTTCTTGGATATTTCATTAAGGACGGTTATTCATTAGAACAAATTTAAGCGTGAGCTCGTCATATTTTACAGAGTTTTAGGTCGTCATTAAAGGGTATATCTTCGTGGTAACCGTGTAAAATTACTCTTAATAAAAAAAAACATTCAAACTACAACTAAGTTATAACTGAATTCGTACTTTGACGATCCTTCTTATTAATACAACGCTGTACAGTATTCAAGCATACTGGAGTCAATTTGACAGATAAAACATATAAAAAATATAATTTTACTGACTAAATTATTACATATTTTTCAAAAAAACATATCGATGAAAGCCATGGTAAAACCGTAGTGTCGATTATTTCACTATCACCATTTCCTTTGCTGTTTCTATAATTTTATTCGCAGATTTCATCAAAAAGTCGTCTTCACAATAAAAATAAAGAAAACCTCCAACAAGCGACCCTATAGCTGAAAGAATTTGCATGAACTTGCGAGATTTAAAATAAATTTCAATAACTTATTTCCAATAATATAAGTTCATTATTTTGTTCAACCTTTTTGTATAATAGTTTGTAGAATAGTGTTTGTTGGATACATGTTTTGTCCATGTTATTTAAGAATTGTAAAAAGGTTCTTCAGCTGACCACTGTTGAAATATTCCAAACGAATTTCCGCTCTTTTTAAACATTTCACACTAAAATTTTTCTCTGCAATAATGCACTTTCATCTCAACTACCATGTCTAGCCAGCCGCTCCCTTTAAATAATATTTGGTTTGTTGTGCGGCAGACAGCTGATGCTGGAATCTACAGATGTCGCGTAGATTTTAAATCTGCTCCAACCAGAAACTCTCTCGTAAACCTTACAGTCATAGGTTGGTACATTTTCAATAATATATACATTATTATTAACAACTAAGAGACAAATTAACGATCGTTTTATATTTTTTTTTCAGCCAGCTCTATTATGAAATTGTGTATGGTGATGGGCCACGTTTGACTTTTTTTTATTTCCAGTTCATCGTTCGTATCTTTTCAAACAAATAAATTGATTTCGTTCGTTTTTTCATTAAATCATCGTTCAGTAAAATCGTTCGTTCAGTAAAAAAAACGATCCCCTTTTTTGAAAATTCGTTTGTTCAGTAAAAAAAAGATAATTTTTCAAGTATGATTGAAAAAATTTAAAAAGTTCGTTTTTTGTGTTATTTTATTACTCTGAACGATCCACTTCGTTTGTCCACTGTTCGTTTTTTCTGAATGACACCCTTTAAAGTTTCGTTAGTTCTAATAAATTTCGTTTTTAAAAGAAACGATGTCCATCTCTAATTGTGTTTAGTATGAAAAAGTGCTAGATTCAAAACCATTTTAGAAGTTGTGTTGTGCGCAACCTTTGTATAATCTTGAAATGCAATACAAAGTTCTTGAATGTTTAAACAATTTAGATATTCTGTAATAATTTGAAATTCTGTTAAATTCCCGTAACTTTAAGGGCACAAGTAAGGCCGAGCACATTTTGAAAATGCCGAACCAAAGATTCGAAGAGTGTAAAAAATATCTTGAAAATATTGTAGATATAATTAAATTTAATTTGTTCCGTTGATAGTTACTTGTCAGCATTAAATCAAATTAATGAACAAAAAGAAAAGAGATTAATTGTTAGAAACAGAGTTAATTGTAGTTCGCCATTTTATTTTTGCAAAACTATTTCTTACAAATACTTATTTCAAAGTTTATTCTTGTATAAACGAGACTGCGGAGATTTTGTTTCCGGCTTTTTAGACGTAGAAATTGTTTTTTTTTATTTTTTTTTATTTGTGTTTAACTGAAATACTTTTAATACATCCAGAATAAAGAAATGGGGGAATGTCCTCTTGGTTTTTACTTTTTACTTAGGAAATGTTTACGTTATTTTCAAAATTGTTGCAGTACAACTAATATAAATTTCTAAATCCTATTTGGTCACTTTTTAAAACCATGTAAGTTGAAAATGATAGCATTTAGTGAAATTTATATATGTATAAAACGAATTAGAAAACGATATTAATTCCATTGTTTTCTGGTTCCAATTGTTTTATGTACAGTGCCTCCCCGTGTACCGCATGTATTTGACGGTACGGGTCGGGAACTGGTGGATACGGCTGGACCCTACCTACTAGGAACTGTTACGTCCCTGAAATGTGTGGTGGACGGAGGTAAGACTTTTTTCTTTTAAAGGGAGTGTTCAGGAAAATCGAAATGAAAATAATTCCATAGATAGGAAGATAACGGTGTAAGACTAAATAGAATAGATCAATATATTTTAAACACAGCAATTGTGCAGTGTAACTGTGTAACTGTACACACTGCACAGCACAGACACATTTCATTTAATTAGTTGATAATAACTATCAATAAAAATAAAGTTATTAGCTTTATACTAACAAAAAAATGTAAAAATATCGTCTTTATATTCCACAGCTTTATGGTTCTCACTGTATTTACTGCGTATAGATCTGATCCAAACAAATAATAAAGATCCTCGAAGTAAGACCAGGAAGAGTAGAAGGTGAGAGTGAGTAAACACTATCAAGAGCTATATTGATTAAAGGTATAGTGGGCCAACTTCATAAAAAAGAAAAGATATAGTTTTCCTGAACAACGTAGCCCGGGGTCATCTGAAACAAATAAAAAAATGTCTAGTTTTCTACAGAAACAACTGGAGGGGGGAGTAGGTGGTCATTTTAAAATATAAATGAGAAAAGATCTAGTTTTTTTACAGATTAGCTCTAAACAACAGGGGGCGAGGGGGGAAGCAACTAAAAACAATGAAAAGAAAAGGTCTATTTTCTAAAAATTAATCTTAAACAACTTGAGGGAGTCGGATAAGATTAGCTGTAAACAACCTAGGTAGGGGGGCGGGGGGAGGTTAACTTGTAAGAAGACTTAGTTTTTTAAGATATTTACTATAAACAGCTTTTTTAAACCTCTCTCTCTATGCACCCTTGATTAATATCAAAGTTAGAATAGGTATTTTTTAAAATGAGCTTACCTTAAAACGTTCCAACTTTTTCTAGTCATTTCATTAACGGTAAGTTCTAACAATAAAAAAGAAAATTGCAGGTAGCCGTTAGTTTTAAAGGTAAGAACGGAATGTTAACGGTACTTTCCGTTTTTTAAAGTTACCGTTAGTTAACGATCTTAATTCTATTAACGGCGTTGACGGAAGATATTTTGCTGTTAACAATTGTTTTTTTTTTGCAATAAACGACATTAGCCGAAGCGCAAACAAATTTTTCGTTAACGGTTAAAGGTTGTTTGCAGCATAAACGGTGTTAACGGTTTGCCAAAACAAAATGTCCATAAAAAAGTTTATAAAATTGGATTTACGGCAAAAGCCGTCATCAAATTGCAAAAAAAAATCTTTAAGGTTCCATCATATAAATAGGGTTGGGATTGAGAAAGACTGAAGACGACATTTCAAAACATCGAAAATGTAAAAAATTGACCAGTCATACTTGCACCATTGTACCTATTCTCTAGGGCCTTTTTTCCATGGATTTTGGACAAGGGTGGTGGCGCCACCCACCCCCACCCTTGTTGTGCCTCTGAGAAATTCCCAGAAGAAAAATTGTAATATCTGTTTCTTTAGTCGAGTTACGAAGTGAAATTACCTAAGTGTCTTTTTGAAAGATAGTCCACCATTAAAACAAATAAAACCTTGCAGGAAAAGAAATGTACTTTAACAATTTTTCAAATTACAATATAAATAACCTGCGTAGAATTAACCTGGGGAATTATCAGTGAAGTTCTTAACTCTTAACAAATTAAAGCATAACATTATACAAAATAAGAAATTATATTTTATTTTAAAATGTTCAAACTTTTAAGCCATCACTTTACGATATAATTCACTCTAACCCTTCAAACTCAAGATCAAAAATGATTTTGGAAAGATGTTTTTATGCAGAATTCAGTGAGTTTTCAATTACAAATCTCAAACCAAGAACAGTACTGTTAGCCTAAATGTATACTAACCCCCTGGAGAAAAGTTACGAATAAGTTGTAACTCGGTAGACAAGTTGAATTATTACACCAGTTTTCTTGAACGAGGAGAAGAGACAGGAGAAACCTTTATTTGAGGGGAATTGCAATTCATGTAATGGTGTAAGCTGAGTCCTAAGAAAATGTACAGGAAAAAAGAAAGATTTCAAAGAAATGAAAAAGAAGGAAGATTTTAAAGAAATAAAAAGAGGCTTGGGGGGTTTAACCCTATTCTGATTGGGCTATTTTGGTTCCATCCCCCCCCCCTTATAAAAATGTTTTAAAAAATGTATTTTTGTTTTTTGACAAATACCTACATGTGGCACATA
The DNA here is from genome assembly GCF_000591075.1 of Eurytemora carolleeae. Classification (NCBI taxonomy): domain Eukaryota; kingdom Metazoa; phylum Arthropoda; class Copepoda; order Calanoida; family Temoridae; genus Eurytemora; species Eurytemora carolleeae. Next base: position 60,331 of record NW_019397146.1, read on the forward strand.
ATACTGCAACCTTTTTTCAAGGCCTTTTCAAATAAGTACATTTTAGAGCATGCTATATCTCAAACAGTTTTGGTTCAATCTGATTACAAATTTGGTGGGACATCCCCCCCCCCCATTCTTGATAGGGTTGAACCAAGATTTCATTGATGCTGATTTCATTTCATTGATACAGCAACTTATTATTTAGTGTATTTTAACAAACTAGGCTTGAAGCGCCCATCTTCTTTTTCAACTTTAATTGTGGCTTTATCTGTGAGCATCTTCTCTTTGTACAGTAACATTTTTTTTTCAATTTGCGGATGAACTGATGGCTGACCTTTTATCGTGTGAATCTCAGGATTAAGCATATGGATTACCATTTACAGACCTTCGGATTAATTTAATTCCAATCCGACATCCGGTAGCGGTCATACCCTGTAGGAAAAATCTTGATTAAGGGATCAAGCATTTATCCTCAAATTTAAAAGTGCCCACATTGGATATCCAGATCAAGCAATATAAATAAACGATACTCCACAAAACATTTATGACCTCTTGAGTCAATTTAATATTTCTTACATTTTTGCAACCTGATTGTGTAAACCTGTGACATTTCTAGCTTTAACAATTTCATCAAGTTTAACTCGTAGTTTAAAATTGTGATTAATTCCTGTAAACTTCAGTTTAAGCCTATATCTTAGCAACTAAATTTTGTTTGTTTTTGATATTTCAAACTATAATATTAGATCAGATAATCTAAGTTTGAAATATTAAAGGTGTACACGGTTACAAGATCAGATTGCAAAGATATAGGGATTAGAAAATTGAAGTTTGTTGAAAGTTTTACAGGGATTACAAATCTGAGTTTGTGAAAAAGACTCAAGGACGATATTTGATCAACTCTTTTTTAGTCCAGAACATGGCACTTATATTAATTTATTTACGCATCATTTTCCTTAGATTTAACCGGAGGCAGCCTAAAAGTATAAAAAAATTGAAAAATTTTACATTTTGGCAAATTGTTATTTTAAATTTTTTTCCTAAAAAATCTTTTATTTTCGTTTTACTCTTGAGGTACTGTATAATGTAAAATAAGAAATCAAAAATTAAAAATTAGAAACCTTTAACAAAGCAGATTATTGGAGCATTCTCTTCAAAAACATAGTTTATATATATTTAATGTAAGTTGACTTAATAAAACTGTAACATTAAGATAAACAATGTTTTATCTTAAATTGCTCTCTTAGCTGGGCAAATAGTTTTCCTTCTCATAATAAAACTAAATAATTGAAGACTGTAAAAAGTCTGGAAAAAATCTCAAACAATTTTTTTTACCGAAATGGTTCATCTTAAAGTTCAAGAATTTTAGGGCGATTGGTGTCTCGTTTTCTATATATTTTAGGGTGATTGGTGTCTCGTTTTCTATATATTTTAGGGTGATTGGTGTCCTGTTTTCTATATATTTTAGGGTGATTGGTGTCCCGTTTTCTATATATTTTAGGGTGATTGGTGTCCCGTTTTCTATATATTTTAGGGTGATTGGTGTCTCGTTTTCTATATATTTTAGGGTGATTGGTGTCTCGTTTTCTATATATTTTAGGGTGATTGGTGTCTCGTTTTCTATATATTTTAGCTTTTAAATTTTGATGTCTTGCAATAATAACGCTAAAGATGATTTTGCAGATTTTTTGATTTTTTTGACGATTTTCCCTAGATTAACGTATTTACTTTTTCTTTAACTGACATCCTGAAATTGTGTCCCTCTATAAGCCATCCCTGTGGGGTTTTGTAAGTTTGTGATCCAAATTATCCAAAAGCCAGGGCTTTGCTACAAGTTCCAACTTTTTAATCATTGAATCTTTTAAACCTGATGTAGTAGACCTTTGATATTCAAAACTAAGCATTTTGCTGTTGCAAAGAGTCTATATTTTTTTTTTCATTAAAGGTTGACCTTGCCACTCTGAGGTTGTAATTAAAAAGAGATAAGGATTAAAAAAATAAAATTTGTTTTCAGTTCTTTTATCTTATTTAAGGTTCTCCTAAACCAGCTGTAACCTGGTGGAGGGAGGGTAGTTTAGTAGATTCTAGTTGGGAGGAGGGCAGCACTGGAGAGATTTACAATATTCTACAAATCGGACCATTAGATAGGTAAATACTACAGTTTCAACTACAAAAATTCCCTCTCCATCATTTTTCTAGATGAAAGATATGTTTGAAAACAATTTGGATAAATCACGATGCAAAATTTATTGAAAATGGAATAATAAAATCTCAATTTTTTTATTATTAAGGTGTAAACAATTAAGTTTTGTTCTTTAATCCTACGTTTTCATCTTAACACTGTTAATACCAGTCACTCCCTTTAACCTCCAGCTAACACTGTTAATACTGCAGTCACTCCCTAAATATGTCAAGAATGCATTTATGGAAAGTTTTTAAAGAGTCTGTTAATGTTATTTTCTGTGACTACTTTTATAAAGTGGCATGTACAATAAACAATGGTACCCCTTTAAAGATTTTTCTGATCCAGTGTGAGTAAGATATCTAATGTTTTTGCTTTGAAAACTGATTACTTTTATTCATTGTTTCTTTAAAAAATAATGACTTGCACATTTCTTGGTTAAGAAACAAAGAAGAATTCATCAGAATTTATCCAGAAAACAACTTTATTCTCCACATTATTGTTTAAATTAAGGTTTAAGATACCATTGGGAATTGAGCATGACCTTCTTCAAATTAAGGGGCACGTAAAATGTAGTCCCTAAATCTGTTTAAGGTTAAAGAAAACTACTTTAAACAATGTAGTTTTAAAACACTCTTAACAATAGTGAAAAAATAAAAAATAAAGCATTTTGGTCATGGGAAAACGTTTAAAGTCTGTTTTGAACAAAAAGTTATTTAAAAGTTTAAGGTAACTTGAAAGAATTTGATTTTCACGTTGACACGTTTAAATAATTGATTGAGTTCCAGGGAGTTAGAGGACCAATACAACATGATTAATCAGTCAAAGAAAGTTTAACAAAATTATAAACCTTTGTGCTAGAAATTCCTTTCAAATCAAAATGAGCATTTCATTTTCAGAATTAATATCATTCTAATTTGTTCAACCAAAAATAGGCATCGTCTTTTTGTCAAAACATTTATTTCTTTGATTTTGATTTCCAAAATTTGTTTTGATTCAATACTTTATCTATTATTTTTTTAAGATTCACATATCTTTGCAACATCTCTTTGCCATTAGGTTGCAAAGATATAGGGATTGGAAAACCAGAGTTTGTGACTAAGACTCAATCCCTTTGTTTTAAATGATATTAATGATCCTCCTGCTTTGCATTGCAATCATTATTGTTGTTTTATTACCAAGAAACCCTGTATAAACCAGACAAGTCTGTTTACATTGTAAACATAAACCACTGGTAAACACAGTCCGTATATTAGTTTATAATGATGAGAAATTGATAGTTGATTTACTTTTTTACAAAATTAATGGACCCACACAATAAAAACTGATCTTCATGAATATATATTGAATAGGGAGGATTTGGGAACAATATTAACCTGTCAGGGATCCAACAACAACCAATCTGTTCCATCTTCGAGACAAATTTCGTTGGATATGGTCTTTCCGCCAACAAAGCTTGCAATAACAACTGCCAGACAACCGCTTTCTGCCGGTCAACAATATACGGTAAGCTACAGCTAACAACCACAATTTAAACATACACAGTAAGCTAGCTATGGATAAAACAACATACCAGACAACAAAGTTAACAACTGTCACCGTTAAAGCAAATTGTCCAGACTTAGGTCTGAGCAGCACATAAAAATACCCGAATAATATCTAACTGCTGTTTAGAAATGCACTTTAATGTATATAAAACAGCAAAACATTCAGTTTTTAGCTAAGAATGTAAAGATACCTTATTTTGACTAATCGTGATATAACTACATTTAAGCGTCAAACATCCAAAATAGCTAAGATATATGCAGGCAAAATATACCAAAATCTCTTACGATCACCATACAATACAACCGTACATATGCTGGTCAAAAAACAAATAATTTATTTCGTTTCTTAACCTTTTAGTTTGGGACTGGGTGAGTACAATGCAATGCAATGTAGAATGTATATTGCCTAGCCTGAGGAAGGGTTAAATGCAAGCAGATGTAATATTAAAAGACCCCCTCCTATGGGTGCCCCCCGTCAGCCTCTTAGGGGGGGCACACGTATGGGGGGGGCGGGGGGCGCGTCCCCCCCCCTCGTACGCGCCTGACTAGACCGATAAATTTTTGTACTGGTTGGGATCATGCAACGATAAAAATCATGTGAATTCACCCCTGTATGCCGAGGTCCCTTAGCGCCTTATCCAATCAGGGTTCAGTCATGTGTTTGTTGTCTATTCTGAACCAATAGAAATAGTATGGCGGTAACATCTATCTTTCTATCTCTATCTGATTATCCAATCAGAGTTATGAATCCTTCAATGGGCGCTAACAGTAAATGGAAATATTTACTTCTACTGAAACTATAAATAATTATTTCAGCTTGATTGTGAGTCTCAAGGTTCAAGACCTCATGCAGTTATTACATGGTGGATGGGAGAGAGATTTTTAGGTAACATATTTCATATTCCGGTTAAACAAAAATGTAAGTGTCATTTTTACCCCACGAGTTATTTAGGGTAAGTCCTACGCATACTATAAAGCTGTCGAGCGCTGCGGCTCATGATAATTCTTTTGAAATAGAAAATATGTCCTATTACGCTTTAAATATAATGAAATACAGTGGTAGGTGATATCAATACAATGAAGACGACATTCGATTTGAATTTTTATTGATATTAAGCTGTTAAAAAGCATGGATACACATAAACATAAAAGTAAAGAGAAGCTGTCAGTTAAAAAGCCTCTCTTGGATTACTTGTAAACTTGTAATTCGAAAAAAGATAGTTAACAATCAAAATTAAATTCAAAAAGTCATATTCATTGTATTGATATAATCGCTTAACACTGTACAAAATCAGATATCTATACGATTGCATTAGAAACCATAGAACAGTCTTTTCTTACTGTTTCTAGTTTAGAAAATATTGCAAATTGATAAATCTAAAAAATACGTGTTCAGAATCTTATATTTGAATATATATTGAAATTCATACCACCAAAAAAAAAAAAAAAATTCCAAACAGAGAAAGAAAATGATAGAACGGAGTGCATTTATCTAGTTTTGTAGTCTATCCTACTATAGATTGAAAGCTTAAAGTATTTTTATCAATTCAATAAACTATTTTTAAAAGTGTGTAAACAATAAAGAGTAGAATACAGGGAATCATGTTTATAAGGAAACAGACAGTATAAATTGAACACTAAATATACAGTGATAACCAGAAAACTGATAGGAGGGTCGACTTTTAGACTCAATTTATGACTTTATACAGAAATTTAATAACTTACTGGTTAAGATTTTTTAATTTTTAACAAAATCAAATGCACTTCAGTATTGCTTTTAAGTCGTCTTCCCACAGTTTTCTGGTTATCACTGTATGACAGCGCAAACTCAAGAAAATATCTTTGTTTGCATACTAAGTGTACTGTATCAAATAGTTTTTAGGGAAGAATATTAATATTCCCAGCCTGATCACGGATATGTTACAAGGAATGGAATTTTGACGCAGACTGCCCTCCCAAGTAGCCCTGACGGTATCTACTGATTTGACAACTGTATATTGCTTTATATCTAGAGATAATCAATCAATCGAGATGAATATTTTAGGGTTATGACATATGTGATGTTATATTCTGCATTAAAAACTCTCCAAAGCGTACAATATTCATTTTTAAGGGGGAGGGGTCACAAAAGTAGAGATTTTTTCATCGAATTTTGAAAAAAAAACGCGTTAGATATAGCAAGATTTTAAGGGTATACATGTTGCAAATTGTAAATTCAACTCTAAAAATGAAGGTTTACTCGAACGTTTAAAGCCCCTCTAATAGGGACAAATGCTTGTAGGTAAAACAGAACAGTCGGATCGAGGAGAGGTCAGCAAATCTCAGCTTATTCTTAATCCTATGCCAGAACAAGACGGTCAACTCATAACATGCAGGTTATATATGTTGTATCAAACTATTCTAAATCCTATACCAGAACAGAATATTCTACTCATAACATGCAAGTTATGCATGTTATATCAAACTATTCTTAATCCTCTACCAGAACAAAAAAGTCAACTCATAACATGCAGATTATACATTTTATATCAAACTATTCTTAATCCTAAATCAGAACAGAATAGTCAACTCATAACATGCAGGTTATACATGTTATATCAAACTATTCTTAATGCTAAATCAGAACATAATAGTGAACACATAACATGCAGGTTATACATGTTATATCAAATTATTTTTAATCCTAAATCAGAACAGAATAGTCAATTCATCATATGCAAGTTATACATGTATAACAAACTATTCTTAATCCTCTACCAGAACAGGATAGTCAACTCATCACATGCATGTTATGCATTTTATATTAAACTTTTCTAATCCAATACCAGAACAGAATAGTCAACTCATAATATGCATGTTATAAATATTATAACAAACTATTCTTAATCCTATACCAGAACAAGACGGTCAACTCATAAAATGCAGGTTTTACATGTTATATCAAACTATTCTTAATCTTATACCAGAACAAGACGGTCAACTTATAACATGCAGGTTATACATGTTATATCAAACTATTCTTAATCCAATACCAGAACAGAATAGTCAACTCATAACATGCAAGGTATACATGTTATATCAAACTATTCTTAATTCAATACCAGAACAGAATAGTCAACTCATAACATGCAAGTTTTACGTTGGATTGTTTAAAATGTGAATATAAAATATTGGGAAAAGGGTTTAGAATATATCTGAAAAGGGTTTAGAATATATCTGAAAATTAACTAAATACTTTATACAGTTCAAAGTGACAAAAAGTCATAATTTTCCGAAATAAGAATTTTAAAATATTTTCTGGTATTGCCAATTTTAAAATATTTTCTGGTATTGCCAATTTTAAAATATTTTCTGGTATTGCCAATTTTAAAATATTTTCCGGTATTGCCAATTTTAAAATATTTTCTGGTATTGTCAATTTTAAAATATTTTCTGGTATTGCCAATTTTAAAATATTTTCTGGTATTGCCAATTTAAAAATATTTTCTGGTATTGCCAATTTTTTTGGTACCTTTGGTACCTAACTGCAAATGGGAAAGCTAAATGAAGCAAGCAAACCAAGCAAAGGGGAATTTCTATTAATTGGGGTTAAAAATGGTAAATTTTCGATGATTAAGAATGTACTAATCTAAAGGTTTGCATATGACTTTGCTATCTTTATTTCACTCTTCTTTAACGAGCTGACTCCCATTTTTATCTAAAACGAACTGTACTTGACGTATGGAATAAAATCCATAAAACGCATACAATATCAATTCTCTTTGTAACTTTAATCTGGATTAATCACGTTTTTTAAATTCTAATCATTTAATACTTTCTCTAGGCAGCCATGTCCTTCAGAAAACTTAGAAAGTTCTGAAAGCCAAACATTTTCCATTTTGGTGGTTGGAAAACCGTCCTTCAGCAAGAAGTTGAAAATCTCTTTTTCGGCATTTAAGAAGATTTTAGCTCCATCAACCTTGGACACTGTTTTGATTTGAGTTTGTTCATCTGTATATTTTTTGTGCCCATTATCTAAACTATGGCTTTAATCCAGATTTTTAAAATTTATGCTTCAATTTAATTGAAAAAATATACTTAAAGATTCATGCACATATGTTATTGATCATCAAATTCATCACCCAACCAATCTTTCTTTTTCAAGATAATGGTTTTCATTACCATTCAGGTCGTCAAAACAGAACGCTTTCCATACAATTTTATTTTTGTATTAAAAATGAAAAATAAAGGTTAAGAAGTTGTTTGTTTGATGTTTTTTTCTACAAGAAGCATGGTACCAGAAAATAGTCCTTTTATAATATCTCCATCAGTGTCTTAATTCCTATTTTGTTCTTAACATTTTTTAGGGATTTTGTCATCTTCTATCTAATTTTGTTGGTTAATTTTGAGTTTTAGTTACACCCTTTAAGTGACCTTTAGCTCCTACTGTTTTGATTTTACACTCAAGCACATAGCAATAGCATAGATGATCAAATCATTGTTTTTATTTCTCAAAAACTTTTCAATAAGAGGAGTTATGATCAAATACAGATAGGATTTCAATTGACTTGATTTTTGAAATGTCTGAACAGTCCCTTTAATCCTGTAAAATGTATATAGGGCTGAGAATACGAATATGAGGAGTGGTGAGGGAGTGCTGGAGGATACGTGGAACCTCGTAGTTTACTGTGAGTATATAAATCTACCTGTTTCCTGATGTCAAGTAAATTATATTATTCAAGTATACTACAGGGTGTCCCAATAAACATGGGAATTAAGTGACGACTTCATTTTCGTCTTTGTTTCACGTGCAATTATTACGTGAAAACATTTTTATTCCAGTTAAAACAGTAATAATCAAAGCTATAGTCTCGGAAATTCGGGTCTGCCATTTTCGAACCTTTAAAATTAAAAGAGTTATCAAGATATCTGTCCAGATTCTAATTTAATAAATCACAAAGAAATCATTCATACTTTTAAGATCTCCGTCAATTTTAAGGATACGAAGAAGGCAGACCACATCTTTAAAAGCTCAGAACACGCTGAGACTTTATTTTGATAACTCTTTGTCATTTATCAACTATCGGAAATCGAAGACGATTTTCAAATTGTCTCTTGAAGGGAGTGTTCGCGAAAAATATTCTATGGTGGTTGCTCTAAATCTTACTTCTATCTTTTGTGTCGATAAGAAGAAAATTGTTAAAAACGACTCATAACGAAGAATGTAGCGTCCATACAAATTCAGAAAGTTTTAATATTCGACTCAAATTCTTAAATAAATCAATTTAATTCTAAACTAATCATTCAGATATTACAACCTGTAATCATCGATTTTTTTCGACACATTCGTATATAATCGATGTAATTTACGCAAATCCGTTGCTAATAAATAGGCCATAAGGCAGAAACTCCATTAATAGCGTTATGCATATTTTATTACTATACTGTATGGGGTTCGGCCGAAATTTAAAAGAGTATCGTTGATCGAAACTCCCGAGTTTCCTTTTTTGGGGTCTTAACATTTGTGTAGATTTTGACTTAACAAATTCGAATAAAATGGAGAATGTAAACAAACTGAAAAAAATAATATTTCCTTACAAATATATTGATATTCACAAAACTGCCTAACCCCATTCGTGAATCCCGGTTTTTTAAAACTGGTTTTCATAACATTACCCTGTCTTAAGTTTTGGGCTCTGATGTCAACTATTAGCAAACAGTTGTAAATGTATAATCTAGATATCTGGGTGACAGTAGAAAAAATTTCACCCCCCACCCCCTCCTTTCCCCCTTGAGTGAAACTATGGTTTTTATATGTATTCCTAGACTTTCAGATCCGTGTTTTCAGTTGAAATATTAAAATTTCAAAATTCTGTTTAAGTTGAATGCAAAATCTTTGTATGTACAAATATGAATGTTTTCAAATCTGAAATCTCATTGATGTTGAATTTATACTTTAAAATAAACTGGGCTTTTAGGGTGCTTCGCGCCCATAATCTTTTTAGGGTGCTTCGCGCCCATCATCTTTTTAAACTTTTAAGTGTGGCTCATTCTGTGGCATCTTCTCTTTATGTAATATAAAATAAAAACAACAAAAAATTTATTAATTTATTAATATTTCTGCGCACATTTTCAAAATTTACCAACATTTTGAACATCCATAAATCTTCCATTGGTGATTTGAGGTCTCACAAAAAATTTGGGCCCGATCGATTCCGCTGTTTTGACGTTTATCGTTTTCTAACAAGCAAACAGACAGAACGACAAGGAAAGAATAAATATGATACAACAGCCTTTATTCATGTGTGACGGCAGGTTCACGACAGTAACTTTAACATCTTTATTTGATCAATAATGTTGAAAAAATTGCCGTCTTTAAAGGTTTTAAATTGTTTAACAACGAAAAACTTTATTTTTTTTAATTTTTCCCAATTTGAGATCATAAAATTTATTCTGGTTAAAACTTGATCAAACGATGCATATTCTTTAGATCCACCGATAGTGAGGCTAAAATTGGGCCATAAGTTAGATTCACATATTCTAGAGGTAAGCTAATTTTATTTCATTATTTCCTTCAAGATGTTCTAACCCCATCATTATACCTTCATGTGTAAAATTCTCACAACTTCCTTCATCGTCTCTTTTGTCACTTTTAAAGAGAAGCCACATTTGAAAATAACCAATTTTCAGAAAGTAAAATAAGGACTTGACATAGAAGCGGGCATTCCAATCTATAAATTGAAATTACGTATGCACTATACAGTCCATGTATTTCCTAATTATCTTAAAATAAAGAATATATTATGCAAGTTTCTAAGATTTAGACAGAATTCAATAGCGTTAAATTTAAGCGAAAACATAAATATTTAACATTTTTTTCTTTTCAATAAGTTAAGATGAAAGTATTTTCATGCTGAGTTATAATAATTGAAATATATCATGTCTGCACTAAAATCATGAAACTTCGATTATATATAATTATATAATCTGTTAAAACCTTAAATTTTGTAACCTTTAAAAAGTACAAAACCGCCCATCTCATTTATATTATCAACTGTTGTGTTTAGGAGGGAAGTGATATATATTTTGAGTGTGAAATCAAGTCGAATCCGCAGTACTATAAAATCCTCTGGTACCATAATGTAAGTAAAACACTCACACTTGCAGCAGTCGTTTGAAATATGAACACTGTAAATTACAATTATTTAACAGCTGACAGATGCTGATAATAAAATCATGGTTTTAATTTACAGTATAAAATCTAAATGTTTATTTAAAAGTTTTGAACTATAGAATCCTGTTAATTTTTAAACAGTTTTGCAAAGTAAAAACCACGCTATAATGTTGAAATTAAGAATGAGCAAGCTCAATGTTTTTGTAGTAACTCAAGTAAGTTGAATTGACGGAAAGATACTGTGGTTGTTATTTCAAGTAAACTTCCATCTTAAGGAGGAACAGGATTCATAAGATTCAATAATGTTGAAGAAATCCTCATTCTTTTACTCTAAAAAGTTTTTAATCATTTCTATTTCCTCCAAATTCTTTCTAAAGCATAAATGTGCAAACTACATGTGAAAATCTAATGAAAGGTTTTTGGTCTTGAAATAAAAAAAACGAAATTTTCCTCTCAATAGTTACTTTTAACAGTTGTTCCTTGTCGTTTTTATTTATTTTCCTCAACAGTCATTTCGCTAAAAACTTCTGTTTATCGACGTAACATTGCCAGCAGTCGACGGAACGTTAACAAGGCCTAGTTGACGGAACATTTCCCAGTCCTAGTTGACGGAACATTTCCCAGTCCTAGTTGACGGAACGTTGCTTAGTAATAGAACTTTTCCCAGTCCTAGTTAACTGAATGTTTTTCAGTCCTAGTTGAAAGAACGCTATCCAGTCATAGAGACAGAACGTTGCCAAGTCCTAGTTGATGGAAGGTCGCCCAGTCCTTATTGACAGAACGTTACCCAGTCCTAGTTAACAGAATGTTTCCCAGCCCTATTTGAAATAACGCTGTCCAGTCCTAGTTGACGGAATGTCGCCCAGTCCTTATAGTTGACCAAACGTTGCCCAGTCCTAGTTGACAGAACGTTACCCAGTCCTAGTTGACGGAACGTTGCCCAGTCCTAGTTGACGGAACGTTGCCCAGTCCTAGTTGATCGAACGTTGCCCAGTTTGACGGAACATTGCTCAGTTAGTCCTAGTTGACGTAACGTTGTTCAGTCCTATTTTGACGGAACGTTTCCCAGATAAAGTTGACGGAACGTTGCCCAGACCTAGTTGACAAAACGTTACCAAGTCTTAGTTGACAGAACCTTGCTCAGTCCTTGACAAAAGGAAAATACAATGATGACATGAGGCTTTTGTTCCTTGTAATCTGAGTAAAGCCTGGTATATGGTTTGGTCCCACATGGAGCATTGTCAGCCCTCTAGACACAATTACTTAATTAAATTAGTCCCTTATAACATTAGGTAAGGGACTAGAAGAGGAGGTGTGGTGGGGCCGGGGGGTGTAAATTTAGCCTCTTGAAAAAATGTCACAAGATGCAACACATGCTTGCCGTGTTATATTTACAAAATTGGGGGCGTGACTTTTGGTGATTTAAAATACACATCTTTTAATGTTTAGACAAAAAAATAAGTTCCAAAAAAGCTCCCTTAATCAGCCAGTTCATAAATTAAACAAAAATTTAGCCGTTGATTTAACCGTATTCAATGTTTATTTGTGTAGAGGGGACTGTTAATATTTTGTTGTAATAAGAATATATTCCATTAATACTAAATATCAATTAAATCAAACTTCATGAAAACTAGAGTAAACTTTGAGTGACAGGTTTACCCTA
>NW_019397146.1:72914-102705 GCF_000591075.1 Eurytemora carolleeae
CCCCCTTTACCTCCAACTTTCCATAGTCCATTCTATAAATATCTTATTCTTTAAAAAAAAAAATTAATATTCGAGATTGATTAATTTTGATTTTTCACAATTTTTTCCGCTCAGCAACATGAAACTTTTTATAATATATTTTACCGTCTTTTGACCAACATTACTGACCTATGAGGCTATGATTCCCCCAACAGAGGGAGGTTAAGTTACAAAAATGTCCTTTGGGACAGTTTTGTAAAATAACAACCCGCTCTACGAAGTTTTCAGGAAAAAAAATCCCTGTAAAGTAATTGTAAATAATTATCATATAGAAATCATTATCAATGATAAGTTAATTAAACTTTTTCTCATTTTGTTTAGCAACGTAAAAATTTTAAGTCTAATTATTTAACCTAATTTATAAGCACATTTTTCTTTCAATTTTCTACACCATTCATCAACAAATTAGCAAGAACAACTCGTTAAAATTATATTTTTTCCCCCGATATATATCCACTCGTTAAAAATAATATTTTTTTATGAAGATATAATTTACATTTTATGAAAACATTAATTATTTTCTTGGTATTTTTTCCGCACAGAACGTAAATCTTTCAAAATGAATTTACTAAATTAATGAAACCTCTCTTTTTCATTTTCCTTCCCATTTCTTAGAAAATCAAGTTAAACCATTCTTTGAATTATTATAGAGGTCATTTAATTTTAATGAAAACTTCATTATTAAAAAAAACCTTAATATTTTTTATGTCAAAATAAAAATTACAGTTTCTTATTTTTCTTATTTTTTCCTCCTTAATACCGCAATATAACACATCTTTAAACGGTACAATGATAAAATTTGGGAAACACGTGGGTTTATAAACGCTCTTTTGACAGTACATAAAAAATAGTCTTTTTTATAAAAACTTTTGGTTGTAAAGTAAAAGTAAAATTCAAAAATAATCCATTCTCTAAATCTCTGTTAGCCTTTATGCATGATCACTTTTGTGAACATTGTAATTATTAAAATCATTGGAATTTAGTGGAAATCGTTAGCAAAACCATTAATGCTTTAATAAATCATTTTTAATTAAAATTAGACAGACCTTATAAAATATAATTGAATTTGTGTTAGAAACTAACCCTGCAAGCAGAGATGAAGTTTCATGTAGAAACTGCTAAACGTTTTTTCATCCGATCCTGTAGTTTTGTATAAACTATGTCGAATATTCGAAATCTCTCTGTTAACTTCAACTAACCAATATTGTTAAAGCAACAAACAATATAAACAATAATCATGGCATCAAATACGGGCCTCTTTTAAGATATAATTTGAAATATAAATATTGTAGTAATTTAATTAAGATTAATTTTATCAGTTCTAAGCATTGTTGTTTTCTATCTACAGACTACAATGCAGACTTCAATATAATTTTAGAATTTATTAATTGTTAAAAGTGAACAGAAAGGTTTTCAAAAATTCGAAAACATTTTACGCTGAACGGTAGCATCGAAAAACCAAAAATTCAAAATAAATAAAAACCTTTTTTGAGATATTTACAAAGATTATTGCTGTTTATAAATAATAATGATAATCCCTGTTTTTTTGGGTTCACCCTGTGCTATTGGGAAATTTTTTGATTGATTGAATTTTTCCCCTTGATTTATTTTTCTTTTTCGTTGCCTCTTTTCATTTTTTTATTCTTTTCTTTTTTGTCTTATATCTTGTGGACTTGTGGACTTCTGGGGAAAAAAGGGGATCACATGCCCCTGCAACCCCCCCTCCCCAAGCTGCGGGGTTGATGTAAATATGTATTCTGTATCCTTGAAAAATTTACAAATTTCTCTTCACTGCTTTAGTTCTAATCTTTCTATATATCTATTTATATATCTATCTATCTATCTATCTATCTATCTATCTATCTATATTTTCAGACGAAGGTTCTAGATCAAAATATTGAAGATGGGATTATCCTCAGTGGTCAGAGTTTAGGTAACTATAAATAGAGTTGGATATTTCATTTTTAAATATTTCACTTTTTTGTTTTTTCAACCTTGGCTCCTCAAATAAACTGATAAACATAAAAATCGTTATGTTCTTAACCCTTAAACGTCTACGTTTAGTCTTTAAAAGTTGGAATCACCTAGAAAAAGGCCTTTAAGTAAAGGTATATATTGATGTGCCATGCATAAATATGCATAATCAAAATTTAAAGGCTAGCTCAAAGTAAAATAATACTTTGGTTGCTTTAAATGTTTTAAACACCGATATCGACCTTTCAAATGAGCGTCCTATGCAATCATGAAAAATGAAAACATTACGTGTTCTTAAAAGTGTCAAAAATTAGAGTGTTAGATCTGAATTAAATTGAGGGGGTACCATTCATTCCCTGCCACCCTTTTCAGGGTTATAATAATCTTTTTTTCAGGACCTAATGTTTTTGCATTTTGCAGAAGAACCAAACTTGTAAAGAATAAAATGTGAAATCTACCAAGAGTTGTGGAGCCACCATGGCTCCAACCACAACAATTGTTTTAAAAACCTGTTTCAAAAAGCCGATTAAAAAATTGATGATTTAAAATTAGCATTTGAAAACTAATCGATTACTGCCGGATTTTAAACATTAGTGGGGAAGGAAATAATTTACTTTGAAGGGACAATCAATGTAATTTGTACTAATCCTATCTAAAGGGTGCCAGATACGAAACACATTCCATTAAATCTAACAATTTGGAAATCCTGGAGCCCCAACTTACCTCATTTTCTTTGGTTTAAACAAAAAGAACAATGAACGAGAAAACTACATTTTTGAAAAGCCTTTTACAAATGGATGTTAACACATGTTTTACTTCTCATTTGAATATTTGTCAGAAACATAAAATATATTTTTTGCATTTTTACGACTTGTTTTTGACATTTATTTCAAACCTCCATGCTGGCATTGAAAAATTTGGCTTTGAACAATGAATATGCATTCCAAACCTATATCTTTACTCAAAGGCCTTTTTTAAGGAGGGCGTGTGGCGCCCCCCCCCCCAGGCTGTATACATAGATTCAGAACCCCCCATTTCAGAGTTCCTAAAACATCTCATTAAAATTATGTTTAGTTCTTCAACGAGTTGGGAGAGAGAGGAAAGGAAACTATAGTTGTTTAGTTTCTAATATTGAAGGAGATGCCCAGTCTAATGTTTTTCATCTTAGCATCAAATGTAAGTTATCAAAGAGAGTGTTCAGTAAAATGTTGAGTGGGAGGATGTGTCGCATTTAAGCCACATTCAATTGATTAGTTGATGATTGGTAATGCATCTTTCGTCCAATATTGTTTTTAAAGAAAATTTGTGAAGATATATATGTTATTTCTTTTATTGATAATGTGAAGTTTTGGAGGAAAATAAGTGAATTAATTTGAGGGATTTTTTTTATTCTAACAGCTTTAACAAATGTTTTTAGAGACCATTTCTCAATTTAGCAAGATCTTGAAATGTCAAACAAGACATTGCTCCTCTTTTCTTCAAAGATAATTCTACCATAGTAAAAATATGTTTATATTCTTATTATCCCGTTATTAGATTCCGTCACAGTTTCTAAAAGGTGTAACTTTTTAAACCCATAGATTAATAACAATACCGAGAGAACACTCGATGTTGTCTTTTCAAGAAAGAGAGCACGCATAACTACTTTTGGTTTCTGCTTCAGGGTTATTGTGAACGAAAAGCCCCTAAATCTTGAAAAGACGACATCTAGTTTTCTATCTGTATTGTCATTAATCTATAATTAAATCAATCAGATTTAGAACCTGTCAGTATATATTCAGCGAATAATAAGAGACCGAGAGAACATGTTTGTTATCTTTAATGTAAACCTCAAATTCGATAAATATTTCGACATTTATTTTAGGACAAACGTAATAGATTATCACGTTAAATAGTTGGCACTAAAGATTACGTCTACAAGAATGCATTCAGTAGACCTAATTTTACGTCGCTGGCGACATTTCAATTTTCGTTGAACGAAAAAATATTCGATAATGAGGATACTTTTTCTCCCAAGTGCACAAGTTTGTATTATAGTCAGTGCTGTTTTAATTGAATTGTCTTTTTTCTTTTTTAAACTGTTTTATTTTAATATACTCTATATTGAAAACTGGTATAACTCACGATTCACAATTTGACCTGATAAAACAATCTTTATATTGTCGGTGTTTGCGTTTTAAATGTAATAGTATATTAGTAACATTGAATATAATTGTTCAAAACCTCATAGCAACCTTTTGTACTTGAACCTATTTGGGTCAAACTGTCCTCAAATAAGATCTAACACAGCGATAGTATTTTTGTTTATAAATCCCAAGATAAACTTATATATAAAATCTCTTATCTAGATTCACCCAGATGTAATCACACTAAAAAGATATCTGTTGGAACTACACTAGGCACATCTCTAAAGGTAGGTTTTTAAAGGAATAAAAAAACTTAGGAGAAGACAAAAATTAAGAAAATTATAACGAATAATTCGTTCAGAAACTAAAAGACAAAGGAATTTTTTATCCATATATCTTTGCAATCTGATGGTATAATCCTAGGATATTTCAAACTTAGATTATTTGATTTGTTTTATTGTTTACCTTATCTAAGGTCTACACATCGGGTTCCAAAGATATAGGGATTAGATAATCAGTATTTGTGGCAAACTATAAGAAATAAACATGTTGAATTATGCATTATGTGCTTAAAGTTGAATTATTATTTCGGGGGCCAAAATTTAATGAATAGAAAGAATTAGTTTAAATTCGCGAACTTAGTTGAACCAAGTCTCTCCAACTTGAACCAGCGCTCAAGAAAAGTTGTTCAACTTTGTCTGCGTAGTTTAACTACTTCACGCTATATATATTCATTTAAATTTAACAGAATTACTAAACAAATTTTATGTAACTGCAAAATAAAAAACCCAAAAAACTTTCAAACCATTAAAATAATAATGATCAATTATGTTCTTGACAAGAAAACTTTAAGATGAAATTTCGGTTTTGGACTTAGAAAAAGCAGTTGATTCTGCAATGGAAAGTTATGATGGTTAACCCTTGATTTTCTTTCTATTACATATTCTAAACATGTTTCTCTCTCAACTGCAGGGTGTCGGGGAAAAGTGTTTTTTATCTTTTTCGTGAATCTATAGAGACTCAAATTTTAGACTTGCGAATACCTTACCACCCTTTTTTTCAACACACCCTGTATTTTCTGGTCTAGTCTATCCTATTTATATAATGGTCTCTATGGTACTATAGACAACGTGTCAAATGATGAAGCTTTTACAAGTTTTATTTAAACATCAAACTTAATTGAATTTTCCTCTTCTTTCTTTGTGTTACATTACATTTGACTTTTCATTAACATAAACGGATAAAAACAAATAAAATTCTTTTTCTAAAATTTATCTTTGCTCTTACTCAAAAAAAGTAGTTTTATTAAAAGTTCCCTTTCAAAAATTAGAGAATAACCTAAGCTTGCGTTTAGATCATTATTCAAATGAATGTGCACTACTCACATGTATTAATGATATAATATAAACCCATATTATATGCCCCAAATAATTTTTTGTATGAGTAAGGTTAAGACATTAAAAATACTTTCCGGGGGGGGGGGGGCAATATTTTTATTTGGCGTCTTGGGGTTCAAAAAAAGTTTGAAAAATAAGAAAAATATTCTTTATTTTAGTTTGTTTATTAAGGTGAGATGTGTTGTGGATTCCTTCCCCCCGGCTCACTCCTTCACCTGGACCTTCAACAATAGCAAGGTTTGACATTTTTCAAAAACATGCTTTTTCATATATATTCATTTTAGGTTCTAAAAAAGAGAATCATTACAATACTTTTCTCGTTTTCCTTGAAAATTGCTTTATACTTCGAATTTTTTCAAATTTTCTTCTCTTTACTGATTTTGTTTCAGTTTTTTTTATTTTCTTCATAAAATATAGTTTCACTTGCTTCATGATTGTCTGCGAGAAGAATGTGTATGCCAAGAATGTAATGCAAGGAAAGTTAATTGCATGTTGCGTATACTCTGCGTACATATTGAAACCAGTTCTCTCTGGGCGGAATTTGTAAACAATAATTGATGCATCAGTGTTCGTTTAGTATCCGAGGAAGTTAAAAGCATTGAATTTTGGTAATTTTGATAATTCACATAATAGTTTCCAATGACCAGAATATTTCATTGATTTTTTATGTGAAAGATGGATCCCATGTCAGGCTTCGAAATCCGTCTTGTGTTTACATTACCGCGCCCAGTGACAATACACTTCAGTACAAAACATGCGTACACCTTTGAAATAACTTTCCTTGCATTACATCCTTTGTGTATACTGGTAAAACTGGTAAAACGGGTAAACATACAAAAGGAAAATATTATTTCCTCTCAAATTAAAAATTAGGTAAGGAATAAAGAAAAAAAATACAAAAATTTACCCAATGGAACTTTGATAGCCAGAGGCGGAATTTAAACATTTTGAGCCTCGACTTAAATTTGAGACGTGGCTCAAATATGGTTGGTTCCACTTAAAATTGTGTTCAATGTTTCAAAATTAAAGCCGGCGGCGCTCAATTAAAACCGGTTTTTGGCTGATTTGAGACATAGCTCAAATTCATAAAAATTAAGTCTCAGGTTATATTAAGACTGAAACTTTAAAACATGCTCCCTCCAAGGAAGTAGATACATATACTTTCCAAATGCCATATTATCAAATATCAGACTATAATTAATTGATTCCTTCCTGAACCTGGTAGCGCAACTGTTGGGAGCCTCGTATCTCTCGTGGTAACACGAGCAGAGCTTTCGACGCCCGCCTGAACTCAGGGAAAAGTTGTCTTTTCTGCAAAAGCAAACCTGTTAATTGTTAATTATTCAAATTTGCTAATTATTAAATATTACCAAAGATCAAATGTAGAACTTTACAGTACTTTCAATTAGGTTTTAAATTATTTAAATATTTTTTAGTTAGTTAAATATTGAAACAAGGATTTCACAACTTAGATAAATTGCGTATATTTGAATAAGAATGTTGTATTTCATTTAAAATAATTTAAATATTATTATTTCATTTAACATATTAAAACAATTTTTTTAAAAGAGGAAAAAAATTCAAAAAGAAGTTGTGTCTTTTGTTGTAATTTTCTTTTTATTCCTATTTCTAATTAGAGGATGATAAATTTTGTTTCATTGTCCACTTGCTTCCTATATATGTGTACTGCACAGTGTACACTCTTTTAGCGGGTGAAAATATATTCTTAACAAAAATGTATCTAGTCGTCAATACAATTTTCAAACAGAAAACGGTAAAATTCATCAGTAACGCCTTGATAATTTCTAAGAGAAAACCACTGTGCACTCTTAAAATGGAGATTAATTTCTTAGTTCGCTAATATTGTTTAATTATGTTAAGGAGAGTATAAACGTGAAGGGGCAGGATTTTGAGTTTAGAAACGGATCTAGTATACTAACCTACTCGGCTGTATCAGACAGGAAATCAATCAAATCAAATCAATCACCGATTTTGATTTGATTATAACAGGTTGTTCTTGTAATCTTGATTATTGTTAAAAGGCTATATCTCTTTAATTCAAAACAACAAGACCAATTTGATAGTAAAACATGCACAAATCCAAATATATCCCTAGCTTTTTAACTTTTTAACACTTGATTTAAATCTTCCACAGCTGAGCCCAACTCCATATTAGTGCTGCTAAAATTTGCAATTTAATTCCAGCAAAGTAGAGTTAACTATTAACTTTTGAGAAAATCTCATTCTGAGATGTAAAAACAACTAAATTTGCACGCTTTTTTGGCACGATTATTTGCGAATTTTTGTATTCCAGTTCCTAGAAGCTTTTAGCAGATTAGAAATGAGCCAAAAATGCCGAAGATACTGCAATTTGAAAACTATCAAGATTAAAAGGACAATATGTATGGTCCACATAATTCATTCCAGCATATCTATAATTTCTATATTCAGAGCTGGGAACTTTAGAATGGATAAACTTTAATCCTGACTTCTTGATCCGAATATCCACTGTGGAAACTTTTTAATTTGAATTTTATCGTTTTTCATATACTATTAAGATATTCTTGCAAGATTATGTTAATCTTTCGAGATTATCAAAAAGAGAGGATCACGCATTAATCCCGATATCCAACATTCTAAAGTTTTCAGCTCCGGTTAACTTATAATAGTTCTAAAATCCTGAACAAATATCCATAATTTTACTAGGAATTTCATTTTCAAGTTTTAAAATATAAATCATTCAACATTTATTCTCAGAAGTTAAATGCTATTTGCTTTAACTATTGTGTTATGAGAATGGTTTCTTGTCAATTTAAGAATTAAAACAAATGATATTTCTACAAAGGTTTTGTTTAACTTTTTTCCAAAAAATAATATGTAATTCAAGCAAATGTCCTGTAGGCATAAAGAACTCTCTCCAAACTCGAATTTAGTAATTAAATCTTTGAATCCTGATGTCTAAGAAATTTGACATTCCATTCTGTGAATTCTGCTAGATCAAAAAGTATAAGTTTGATTTTTCAAAGAATTATGACATCGGGTTGCAAAGATATAGGATTTAGAAAAAAGAGTTTTAGGCAACATTCATTTTCCTTTGTGAATTTCAGTAATTTTCTAAGTGGATTTTTCTGACACGAAAGATATTTTTTAAATAAATGAAATTTAGACTTTTCCATCTAATTGATTGATTGATTAATCAGAGATTTTGGGCAGCTGTATTGCTGGGCTGCAAATGAACGAGGACAGATGAAAGATCCCTGTATATTTAGTATTATACCTGCTGGACCCCCTCAACCCCCTTCTAGTTGTTCTATACTCAACCAGACTACAGATCTACTCCAGGTATTTACCCATCAACCCCTCTCTAGTTGCTCTATACTCAACCAGACTACAGATCTACTCCAGGTATTTACCCCTCAACCCCTCTCTAGTTGCTCTATACTCAACCAGACTACAGATCTACTCCAGGTATTTACCCATCAACCCCTCTCTAGTTGCTCTATACTTAACCAGACTACAGATCTACTCCAGGTATACACCCCTCAACCTCTCTCTATACTCAACCAGACTACAGATCTGCTCCAGGTATACCCCTCAACCCCTCTCTAGTTGCTCTATGCTTAACCAGACTACAGATTTACTCCAGGTACATCCCTCAACCCCTCTCTAGTTGTTCTATGCTTAGCCAGACTACAGATCTACTCCAGGTATACCCCTCAACCCCTCTCTATACTCAACCAGACTACAGATCTACTCCAGGTACACTCCTCAACCCCCCTCTAGTTGTTCTATGTTTAACCAGACTACAGATCTACTCCAGGTATACCCCTCAACCCCTCTCTATACTCAACCACAGGGGCGTACGAGGGCTTTTGTTTAAAACAGACTACAGATCTACTCCAGGTACACCCCTCAACCTCTCTCTAGTTGCTCTATACTCAACCAGACTACAGATCTACTCCAGGTACTCCCCTCAACCATTCAAATTCAACTCAATGTATTTATGGGGTTTGTTCAGGTGGAATGTATTGCCGGGTTTGATGGAGGTTTGGATCAAACCTTTCTGTTGGAATTGATAGACTCTAAGTTGGACAAGGTAAACAATTTAAACTAGGCATTCGGACACTTCACACCCTCATTCCGATCAGTATTTTTAGCTTATAACATATCAACATTTTTAGCTTATAACTTTTTAAAATCATTCTCAACATTTTTCTTCAGTCAAATTGTTTATTTTTGCAGCAAATAACTTATCCTGGCGTTATGTGGGTTGTCACATAATAATGCTGCCCGATAGGTTTAGCTTTTAGACGTTTATTGGATAAAAACAAACAAACAAAAATACAGACAAGCACAGTATGAATAATAAATATAGATTAGAGACAATGTTTTTACAATTCTGAACAAGAAACATGCAGTACACTGACTTTTGCTATTTTTACGATAGCAAATCCCTACACTACAAGAATTAGTTCAACTACTGCTTCATAAATTCCTACCAATGTACTCTCTGTTAAACCCTAATATACAAATTGATTAGAATATATATTAGAGTGGAATTTACTAGAAAAAAGTGTAAAACGGCCATTTTATTGTACTGTTTTCATACTGCAGGTGTACTTCACATATTTGTGCTAAATAACCTTTTGGGCCCTGGAACATCATTTTTTAGAAAATCTAAAATTATAATTAAAAGAAAACCAAATTATGAAGTTTCATAATTAACCAATGATCATTTCACGTAGACTCTTTGCCTTCACTTTACAAATGATGTTTTTACTCACCTAATTCATTTTATAAAGTTTATTTAACAGCTTTAAAAATTCGAAATTGAAATAGATAGTCTAGGAAACATACTGTATTAATGTACTCTACTGCATATAATTTGTGAACACGTACATGATTGTACACTTTGAACTCCCTTTCAGACTGAAAGGGACTGACAAAATTCATACCGAGGGATTGTCTAAATTCCACTCTAATATATATTCTATTCTCTTTGCTAATATATCTCCGGTCACCAACAGCTTATTTGAATGGTGAGTGAACATCAGGGAATAGGAATAAAGGGAAAGGAAATGGCGGTGGTCTGGCATGAGAAAGCCAGTCGCACTGCTTTGCAGACCAGTATGGTAAACTTTACACACACTCTTCTGGTACAAACATACAACATGACTACAGTCAAGGAAATTGCAGAACAATGTTGTCAATTATAATTAAGCTTGAATAACGATTAGTTTATTGTAAACTTTAATCAAATTATATTCTTGTATATTGTGTTGACTTAAATATATAACTAGTATACTACATGTTGTATATTAAACTTATTTTTAAGTAAACAATTAACAATAAACAAATGTACTCTCCAAGACTGTACAAAAATCGAGATTCCTATGTACTGTATACACCTAAAGTACACACTTTCGGTACGGTAAACTTTACACACACTCTTTTGGTACAGACACACCCCCATGACGTTTCCGCCCCCTGGTGAACATCAAGTAAGGGATTTATTCACTTCCGTTAATTGTGTCGGGTCTGCACTTTGAAGGCACTGTGATTTATAAGTTGCAAGCTCTCAAGCAAAAAATCTATGAGAATCATGAGAATTTTACCAATTACTTCTTAAAAACCAAAGCCAAAACAAGAGTAAAATGTACATGTAAAGGGCTACAGAAAAGCATAAGTGAAGGCATGGTTATATTAAAAGTTTGAAGGCTTTTGATCGATTTCAAATTGGGGTTTTATTGTTTGCTTCTTTTTCATCTCTCTCTATATAGTTTACCAATACTATAGAGTAGGCACTAGGCAGCAGTGCAACAACAGATTATTGACAATATTTCAATAGAAATTCAAACATTTTAAAGCTGACAAATCAACAATAAAATTCAAATTTTCTAAAACCATTCTTTTTTTAATGGTTGTCAACGTTTTCTTCAGTAAGCCTCCATCCACCATTTTTGCATATTTAACTAATGGCTTGGTGTACCTGTATACAGCTTTTCAAATAATATATGATGTTTTAGCTTCATATATAGCTGGGGATAGCAACAAAGAATGCAAAAATATCAAAACGTCAAATGCCAAATTATCAAATGCCTAATTATGGAGTAAAAACGCATTACGTTTCGATTAGGTCTACAAGCTATAGAAATGTAAACAAATCAGAGAAAAATCAGAACAACACGGATCGTACTGCATTGTTCATCTCAAAACCGGTTAACAACAAAGAGAAAACAAAGAGGAAACGATAAGAGATAAGAGAAGAGAAGAAAAGAGATAACAGAAGAGTAGAGAAGAGAAGAAAAGAAAAGATAAGAAAAAAGAGAAAAAAAATAGAAGAAAAAAGAAGATAAGAAAAAAAGAGAAGAAAAAATAGAACAAAAAAAGAATAAAAGAGAAGAGAAGCAAGGAGAAGAGAAGAGAAGAACAGACGTTTTAACATAAAACTATGCTTTAAATACCTTAAACTTTAAAATTAACTTTATTGTAAAATTGTAAGATATGTTTGAAAAAAATAGTTGTCCTAACTGTTTAGCGTACATTTTTTGATCATTCAAAGATTTTTGATCATTTGGCATTTGATATTCTGATAATTTTGAAACAAAGAATGACACTATGAATATGAATATGGCGACCATAAAGATAAATTAGGTATTCTGCCTTGAATATATTCTTTTCATTGATTATTTAATGATTTGAAGGGATTTAGCCGTACACCCCCTTTACAGATAATGGGAATTGTAAATATAAGGAAATCAGACAGTATAAGTTCTGTACAGTCGTCTCTAAAATCTGATCGTGTGTACCCCTGTATAAAAATTGATTTTTGTAAAACATATTTTTTAATTTTTTTTCCATTCATATCTATTGACTCCAATATGGAAAATCAGTTAAAAGGCTATTTACAATTCAGGTAAAAGTAAATCCAGGGGATATTAGTTCCAAAACTAACACTTGGCCCATTTCTAACACTAAGTGTTAGAAATCACAAATTCACTAACCACCCCTCCGCCCTTCTCTAAAAAACATATGCAACAATGTTGAATTAAAATATGAAAATTATCTAAAAAGATTCAGAAACATATTATACAGATATTGTCCCAATTTTCACTTGTTAAGTTGATATTCAAGCTACTGCAGTAAAACTATATGTATCATCAAATTCAAATTTAGAGAATATTATGTGAATTCCATATTTTCTAAAGGAAAATAATAGAATTTAAATGAGGATCTAACTTCCTTCTCAAAGATCCGTTTCTGTCTGTTTCCTTGAAATTGCTGGAAATCCACCAGACAACTAATTAAGTTACAGAACTAGAATCCATTTGATAATTATATAATTATATAATTATGTTTAACTATATATAACTTTAATTTATGTTTGATATTCAATAATGTATATTTGGCTTTTTTTGCTTGTTAGTTTGTTTGTTTGTTTTTACCAGATAACGGCTGAGCTGATCGGGCCAATATTTTTGTTGCAAATGACTGATCGAAATATGAAAACAAAATATTATCAAGATTTTATTGTGGAAAAAATTATAAATTAACTAGTAAAATGTTACTATTCCAGGTCATAGAGAATAGAATATATATTAGAGGTGAATTTACTAGAAAAAAATGTAAAACGGCCATTTTGTTGTACTGTTTCCATACTGCAGGTGTACTACACATATTTATGCTATATAACCTTTTGGGCCCTGGAATATCATTTTATAGAAAATCTAAAATTATAGTTAAAAGAAAATTTTATGATTGTATTGTTTATTAAGTTCTAACAACTGTTTGATATAAAGTTGATTGGTTTGTGGTTAGAACTAAGAAGTTCTGAAGTCCTGGCACTAAATACTTGAATACTTCATACCTTTATTCCTTTATTATTATCATGTCGGGGGAGGGAGGGGGTAGGACATTAATTTATTAATTTAAGAAATAATTTTTAGTGACAAAATTTTATTTGTTTCAACATTTATGTAAAAAGTTCTTATATTTAAATAAGAATTTATGTACAAGAAAACTTTTTAAAAATACAGAGATAACCAGAAAACTCTGAAATATGAAGACGACTTTATAGCAATACTTAAGTGTATTTGATGGTGTTACAAAGCAAATAGTTTTCCTAGACCGTTATTAAGTTACTAGTTAAGCTAAATGGGTCTGGTTTAACTGTGCAATTGCTGTGTACCATGCTTTTTGGACCATTTAAAGTCATATCTCATGATGTGAGGGTTAGTACTATAGTTGAAAAAAATGAGGAGATTAAATCTAAAAATTAAGGTCGAGATCTAGAACTGCGGATTTATGGAGTTAATCAGAATGGTCGGAGTAGACCTACAGTTCTAGATGGATTCAGGCTTAAAGTCGCAGAACTTCAGATAGGTAACATCTTATTGCAGGGGTTTTTTCCGTCCCTCTAAAAATTCCAAAACCATTGAAAATTACATTTTTTCAAGATATCTTGTGTAACTACACATTCATATTTTTTGTGCTGCAAGAAACTTAATTCACAAAGTTATCCATTTTTTGTTTCATACCTCAGAGTATATTGTAGTTCTAGTAGCGTATCATAGATACAATTGTACATAAGCAATCCTTTCAAGTATTGGTGGAAGCTATGTTATAACTTCTCATGCATAACCTGAAGTCTTACTAACTTTGGGATCATCGATTTCTTTGTAAAAAAAATAACTTAAAACAGGAATACTAAAAGGAATAAATCTTTAATTGTGGTCCTGCATGCTCTTTAATTTTTTCTTTTAAATTAATATTTTATACCCAAAAAGGGAAAAAACGGTTGAAACAACTTTATAGAATTCATTATTTATGATAAACCATTAAGTAGATGATAAATAACCTTCCATATATAGTTGGTATAGTCTATTTATGCATACCTGGGGACTAATTATCCTCATCCATCAATATTTGACCAGTCCTTCCTATGTCTGTCTAATGTTATTTTTACTTTTTACACTGTCTGCTACGTTCTAGAAGAACTCGTATTGTTTTGTTAGAAGAACTTGTATTGTTTTATTAGAAGAACTCCTATCATTTTGTTAAAAAAATCCTGTTGTTCTGTTAAAAGAACTTCTATCGTTTTGTTAGAGAACTCCTATTGAAATATAATAAGACCTCCTATCCTTCTGTAAGAAGAACTCCTATCGTTCTGTTAGAATAACTCCTTTCGTTCTGTTAGAAGAACTCCTATCGTTCTTTTTGAAAAACTTCTATCATTCTGTTAGCAGAACCCCTATCGTTTGGTTAAAGAACTTTTATTGTTCTGTTAGAAGAACTCCTATCATCATTTTAGAAGATCTCCCATCGTTTTGTAAGAAGAACTCCTATTATTATGTTAGAAGATCTCCTATCGTTTTGTTAGAAGAACTCCTATCATTATGTGAGAAGATCTCCAATCGTTCTGTTAGAAGAATTCCTATCGTTCCGTTAGAAGAATATTCCTATCTTTCTGTTAGAAAAACTCCTACGCACCGTTCAGTTTCAAGTACTCTAATCGTTGTGTAAGAAGAAACCCTATCGTTCTGTTAGAAAAACTCCTATCGTTCTGTTAGAAGAACTCCTATAATTTTGTTGGAAGAATTTCTATCATTCTGTTAGAAGAACGTCTACTGTTTTGATAGAAAATCTACAATTATTTTCTTAGAAGAGCTTTGTATGTATGTTGTGTGAGAAGAACTTCTGTTTAATAAAACTGTTCAAAAATGTAATACAAATTTTAGAAATATCTATGAAAATATCAGACTCAAGAGCAGAATAAAGGGATTATCCATGATTTTTTATCATAACATTACGGAGTTAAATGATGAAAGCATAATTTGGATACGCAGTACACTGTACATCCTGTACAACTACAGTACACTGTACATCTACAACTACAGTACACTGTACATCCTGTACAACTACAGTACACTGTACATCCTGTACAACTACAGTATACTGTAAATCCTGTACAACTACAGTACACTGTACATCCTGTACAACTACAGTATACTGTAAATCCTCTACAACTACAGTACACTGTACATCCTGTACAACTGCAGTACACTGTACATCCTGTACAACTACATAAACAACTTTTCCGCTGTAAGAACAAATGGATATTGATAATAATATGGAGAATGAATCAAAATGGTTGAAATTTTTGAATCGATAATGTCAAATCCTTTTTGCATCAACAACTTATTCAGTATCTAATTAAAAGCAACATTAATTACTGAAAAAAATTTAAAAATGCATTCAGTAATTAACGATATTTAAAAATAAACATATATCGTTAGGGAGGGTCGAGTTTTAAAATAAACGTATATCGTTAGGGAGGGTCGAGTTTTAAAATTTTTCCAAATTTTCCTCAAAAACCATTTTTTTGTCTAATTTGTAAACGGCTTTAATGCTTTTGAATTCAGTATTTTAAGATAAATATTTCAGACCAATTTTGATTTATTGAAACGCTTTTTTTCTTGCTTACATTAGCGTATTGATCTAAACCAAAAAGTTAACAAATAAATTGGTCTGAAAGTTGAGAAAAAAAAATTATCTCAAACTTAAAAAAAAGTATTTATC
This sequence comes from Eurytemora carolleeae, assembly GCF_000591075.1. NCBI lineage: Eukaryota > Metazoa > Arthropoda > Copepoda > Calanoida > Temoridae > Eurytemora > Eurytemora carolleeae. The sequence continues at coordinate 89,029 of NW_019397146.1, forward strand.
AAGAAAGTTTAAAACTGGTGCAAGACAGATTTAAGCATTTTCATCCCCATAGTTTCATCCAAAATATATAAGCTTTAGGTGGGTTCAACTTTTTGTATAATATGAAATATGAATTTTTAAGATGCTGATACACCCGTTCCAGTTGAGTTCACACCGTTCCTTGGTATTTTGGCCGGGATCCTTGTCACATTGTTCCTTGCTGCCATCATCATCATTCTGATCATCAGGAACCATAGATTATACAAATTATTGTTAATATCTACATCATACAACATATCATATTTATAGGAATTTTCGATGTTTTGGACAAACTTCTCTAAATTTTAGTTTTGCTCGGATTTTAGTCATAAACTAAAATAAACTGTGGTTAAAAAGATTAAAACATTTTTTGGAACATTAAAAAAATCCGCAAAACCAATTCAAATAATTGGCTTACATTTTTTGTTATACTTGATTCAATTTTTGCTGAATTTTTATGATATTCTGGAAAACAATAGATAAAACATTTTCCTTACAATTTTTTAACAAATTTTAACAGCAAAAAATTGGTTTCGCAGATTTTTTAATTATGTTCCAAAAATTGTTTTTAATTTTTTTATCATATTTTTTTTTATGCCTAACATCCGAAAACTATATCTACATTATTATCATTCCTATTATCAGGAACAATAGATCATATGATAATATATATAATACAATTGATATCTTATACAGGGTGTCCCAAATAACATGGAAATTGAGAGACGACTTGAAAGTCGTCTTTGATTTTTGATACTTAATGCATGGTAAAGAAAAGGAAGTGTCTATATTAAGTGGTCTGCCTTTCATGAATCTTAAAAATTGACGAAGATATTATGATAAAAAAGACAATTTTGGTTTATTAAATAAATTGAAATTTCAAATTTTGCAATATCTCCGTCAATTTTGGAATAAAAAATGGTAGATTAAATTAAATCAAATGTTTAAGCTGGAATACTGCAATAATTATATTCATGAAAAAATGCCGCATGGATCGAAGACAATATAAAATCCTCAATTCTACGATGTCATTTTTGTCATCAAAGCTGATTATACTAATATTTGTTTTCATGTTAAACTTTACAATATATTGTTTGATAAAACATGATAAAACTATCCAATTAATGTTTTTTTTTCAAAGTTTTGGCAAAACCAAGTTTTTATCCCATGGGCAATATAGTTATGATGGGGTTCTTCAGGTCAAACTAAATATCTTACCTTAACCTTCTCATTTTAATAAACGATAAAAATTCTAATTTTTAAGAATTTTCAATAATAAAACTAAAATAATCACAATTTAGTATGTTGTTCACACAAAACGGGATAATCCATTTGGTACACTTTCCCGTTTTAAATGAACCGGATCTAACCAGGGTTGGTTGTTTTGATTTAAATGGTAATCTATAATGAAAACAGGCGTAAATACCGTATGAAAGCTCCAACAATAGGAGCAGTTCCAACATCAGCTGATGCTGAAGAATACTATCCGACACAAGAACCCGCAGCAAAAATATGCTATTCATCAAAACCTAATTCCTACACCCCTGATACCTACTACCCAGCACCCCAGCTTCAATACCTCACACACTCTTCTTTGCAGGAACCTCATGGACCAGATATCATTCCAAGTAAAAAAGGTAATTTTCTAAATATGCTAGATAAAGAGCAACATTTTAATAAACTTTTGATCAAAAACCATATTCATCTCATTTTCCTCTGAAGTTCCGAAAAAAATGTATTTTATTTTATTCCAGATATTTACAAGTTGAGTCAGGATTCAAATAGTTCAGTTTACGCAGGAACTTGTAGAAACAATCAGGATGCCGCGCATTTTTCTCATTCAAACCAAATGCGGGAAAGGTCCACGTGGCAATCAGCTGATTACAACATGTCTTCCCCTAACTCTGAAGTGAACACTGTAGACTTGAAACGACCGAATATTACGGTAAATCCAAGTGAAAACCCAACAAGTTGGACTCCGCTCTTGCATCTACATCAAGAAAGTATTTTGTAGATAAAAAATACAGAGAACAGTTATGACAGAAAAAGTATATATTATATTTATATCCAGAATTGTTATGAAACCAATTTTTCTTCTTCCCTTTTATTCGTCCTTGAATCATCCTCTAAGTATTAAGACTTAAAACATTCTTTAAAAATTTCAAGAATAAAAAATCTTTATAATTTTCAATAAAGAATTGAGTCTTTGCCACAAACTCAATTTTTCTAATCACTATATCTTTTTAACCTGATGGTTTACATCATTGATATTTCAAACTTTGATTATTGGATCTCATAGAATTCATAGTTTGAAATATCTAAGGTCTCAGACACTAGGTTGCAAAGATATAGGTTTTAGAACATCAGAGTATTCCCTTTTATTCGTCCTTGAATCATCCTCTAAGTATTAAGACTTAAGACATTCTTTAAAAATTTCAAAAATAAAAAATCTTTATAATTTTCAATAAAGAATTGAGTCTTTGCCACAAACTCAATTTTTCTAATCACTTTATCTTTTTAACCTGATGGTTTACATCATTGATATGTCAAACTTTGATTATTGAATCTCATAGAATTCATAGTTTGAAATATCTAAGGTCTCAGACACTAGGTTGCAAAGATAAAGGTCTTAGAACATCAGACTCAATTTCTTAACATTAAATCTTTCAAATATTAAATATATATATATCTAACTGATATCTAAACATATCACTAAAGGAAAGAAAGAGAAACACTGTAATCGATTGTAATTGTTGTCCATTAAATACCATGTTACACCTGAAATTGAAATATCTATTGTATTTTTGTAATTGTTAAGCTGACCTGTACATACCTCAGATAACCTTATTTATGTATCCATTGTATCTTAAATCAGAATATTCTTGTTTCTAACTAAAGGTTTTGTGATAACTTGGAGAGAATTAATCATTTTAAAGGGACTGGACTGTTGTTTTTATTTTAACTGACCCTCTATTTAAAGAGGGCCTTCCGCCCTTGCCGGATTAACAGCAATTTACAAAGAAAATATAGGAATTTTTCTGACTTGAAAAGTGTTCAATGTAAAATTAGAGGTAAACTACTTTCCCTTTAAACAAACTATTATTAAATACGCAGTCTGTTGCGTATTTTAATGTTAAAAAGCACTTTAAAATATTTAATATTTCATTATTATGTACACACTTAAACTGTGTGTGATCACTCATCTATTATCATATAGATATATTGTTCAAATTCTTGTTTTTTATCTAATAAATAACCCTAAATCTATATACATATGTAAATATATACGCTGGTTGGCGATTATATCAATATTATAAAGACACTTTTTCATTTTTTAATTGTTAACCAGCTTTTTTCGAGTTACAAGTTTACAAGTAATTAAAGAGAAGATTTTTTTAATTGACAGCTTCTCTTTGTTTCCATGTTTTTGTGTATCTATGCTGTTTAAAATCAAAATTAAAATCGAATGTCGTCTTCATTATTTTGATATTATCGCCTACCATCGCATTTGGCTTGTCCGTTTGTTTGATGGTTGGTTTGTTTGATTGAATAAACGCCAAACCGGCAGAATCGATCAGGATCAAATTTTATTTCAAAGGAACTAAACTCTTACCACAAACTATGGTTGTTTAATATCTCTGCAACCCGGTGTCGTAATCTTTGATATTTCAAACTATGACTAGATTAAATAATCCAAGTTTTGAATATCAAAGTTTCAGCTCATCATGTTCCCAGAGATGAGAATTATCAATTTCAAACATTTCAAACTATGAATTCTGTTAGATCAAATAATATAAGTTTGAAATATCAAAGATTTACGACATTGGATTCCAAAGATATATTGATGATAAAATCAGAGTTTGTGGCAAAGACTCGATTCCTTTGTGGTAAAGACTCAATTCATTTGCGAAATTTTTCCTTGTTATTATTTCAAAATGTACAATGAAGAAATACTTGAAAATAGATTAGAAGTAAAAAGCTAAGATTTTACATATACAGAGTAATTTCTATAAAGTTGAGTATGTTGATCGACTTTTATGTGTAAAAGTTATGGTTTCTAATTTCTAGTTCCTAAATATATAGTAATAGGTTTTTAATCGTTTTAGAAAACGATCGAAAATACGATAGTTTTGTAGTTTCGATGGGTCACAACGAACGAACCACTCGTTTTGAACTTTTAATAAACGAAAAATACCGTTTTTTTAAAGATTGTTTTTGAAAATTTTCCCTAATTAATCTGAGTTTTTTGATAATTAATCTAAAATTTTCAGAAAGCTAAGTTTATAAATTTTGTTTAAATGTTTTTGTTTTTTATCAAACCCAAGGTTTTACCGATCTAAGGGTTGTCCGACCATTTATTTTGTCTATAAAAGATCGTTCACGACCGTCGTTAATTGTCGTTGACAAAGGGTCTTCGTTAACGATCGTCACAAATTGAAAACGACCCTTATTAACGAAACGACGAACAAAAACTAAAAAACGGCTTCTTCGTTTTTTTTAAATTAAAAAAAATATCTTTTTCGACAGCGATAGTTTTTCGTGTTTCGATTTTCTCTACATCGTTTTTAAACAAAACGATTGTTTTTCAAGAAGTAGAAACTATCCATCCCTACTTATATAGTATAAGAGCCACTAATGTAACTTTGTGAGCTTGTACATTTTCACCTTTTATTCATAATTGAAAAATATATCTTTTTAACTTTATCCTTTCTTTTTGTAAAAAAAAAAAAACAAGATGTTGTCAGGACTAGGGTAAAAAAAACTAGAAGGGGCCGGACGCCCCCCCCCGCCTGTTTGGGGTTCACAAACGGTTTTTAAAAAATTTAAACAAAACTGCCTATCTAGTTTATAGCCTTACGTTGACATACTACAATTGGAATCTTTATTAGGGAAATTTTTTTATCCCTTAATATTTGATTGATGCTAAGATATTGGATATATTTTCTTATTTTTAAATCCTATTTCACCTTGTTAAAATCCTAAGAAATAGCGAATTGAATCCTGTATTCTGAGTAACAGATAAAGGTCTGCAAATATATTTTGGTGAATTTTAAAATATAAAGTAAACCTTTCTGCCTCGTCTTTAAGATTTACTTGAAAGAATTCCTTTTATCCAGGATCAAAGAAAGATGTTTATAAAATTAATCTAAGTGGAATGGATTCTGATATTATGAAGGAGGGATAGCATTAATCGATACTGAGTTGTTTGACAAAAACTTTTGCAAAAAGTGTAACTCGATTCATATCTACTGGTATAAACTAAAACCTGAGTGGGGAGTTGTCCCGTGACCCCCCCCTTAAAATATTGTTTATGTTTTACAAATTTGCATGACTTATTTGCAAAATTTGAGCATACCCGGCTCGCTTAATTTTCTTAAAATGCTTCTGTTGAAAACAGTCCAGACATGGTTCGCTTAGCTCTCCCAATTTTGGCATTAAACCTTTCCTGATTTCCTAATATATTCATGAATCTAGGGGAATTTTTTCTCTAGATTAACAACTTTCTTCTCAACTGGGAATCTGTGAAAAAAATGAAACGTTTGAACTTCATAACTTAAATTTTCTAATCCCTATATTTGTGTATCCTGATGATGTAAACGTTTGATATTTTAAACTAAAATTGTTTGATTTAACAAAATCTACAGTTTAAAATGTCTTATATTCACGACATTGGTTGCAAAGATATAGGAATAAGTAAATTAAAATTGATTCCAAATACTCAATTCCTTTGGATTGTCCGTCTGTCTGTCTGGCACAGTGCTCGGAAGGTTGGAAGATCTCACGCAAAAAATATATGAAAATTTTGCCAATTACATCTTTGAAACTGCATGCAAAAACTAACAAGGCCTTTATAGTTTTAAAATAATTATGTCTTGGTCTACCAAAACTTGAAAATTCTGCAACTTTTTATAGCAGCCTGGATCTATTTGCTGTCAGTTAAGTTAAAGTGTATGTATCCCATAAACGTCAAAACGGCTGAACCGAACGGACCCAGTCATCGTTAAAAGTGCAGTTGTCGAAAAATGTGAATTATCATTATTTTTGAAAATGCACCACTTTTAACATAAAAAATCCGCAATTATTCGAAAACGATTAAAAATGGGGACTTTAGAGCAACAATTAAAAGCTAGAATTTTGAATCGGATGGAGGCCTGAAGCGCCTACAGTAAAAGTAAATTCAATCTAAAGTCTAACCGCGTCAACATTGTTGCCCTGGCTAGTCCTATTGAGTGTCTGCTTTATTTAACCAATGTCCGGGCGATACAGTACAAACTGGGACAGAAAAGGTTGACCCGACTCGGAAATTCAAATGTACTACGGCTGCCTGTGTAAAGCGCCCGATAAGCCTATATGGTGGTTTTCAATTTAATTTATCATAAAAATCATAACATTTTCAAAAAATGGGATAAATGATGTCTAACGAAAATTTAAATTCCTGATTCAATCTTAGTAATTATTGGATTATTCAGATAGATCTAACCCCATGATGAATCCATTATTGAATTAGATCTGTAGTCTGATTCTGTCTGTTGGACTAAAGGATTCATTGTGATACTCTCTCAAGAAATCTTATCAATATGATAAGTTCTATACATCAACCCAGTGATCCAAAAGTTGCACGCGCTCACGATCTATCACCATTTTCCAAAGTACTTCTTTTGACCTTAAGTTATAAAATCAACAAGTGTGTAGTTCTAAAAGGTACATGTCTAAGGCCACAAAAATGTACTGGAGATTTAGCAAGGTAATATTAAACGCCAAGCTGATGCGACACTTCAAACTCGAGCCAGTCTTAAACAGTTTTCATAGCTGACAAGATGTCTGTAAACTACCTACGTCTATATCTTTCAATCTATATAATAAAGCTCTTTGCTCAAATATATTTATTTGTATATTTGAACAGATAGGTAATGTTGATCCGCTCCACTTCCCATCCGTTCTATTGCCCATCCGCTATACTGCCCATCCGACCTACAGCAACATCTGACCTACGACAGGTGTAGGTCGGATGGGCATATCTTCTTGCCCATCCGACCTATTCAGCAGCTTTTGTCATATGCCTATAGCGCAGTATAGGGTAAAAAAAATTAATTGCAGCTGTTGGACGGCCACTCAATTTTGTAGGTCAGATGGGTACTTTTTTTAGGTCGGATGGGCCTTTTTCGTAGGTCGGATGGGCATTTTTCGTAGGTCGGATGGACACTTTTTGTAGGTCGGATGGGCATTTTTCGTAGGTCGGATGGACCATCTCCACTTGTATGTACCACTCTTTTTATTCGTTCTTGCTAAACCTTTTTGGGAAACAGAAAGGATGCATGGAGTCTAGAGACTAGAGATTATAGACTAGAGACTAGAGACTAGAGACTAGAGAGTGAGACTAGAGATTAGAGACAAGAGACTAGAGACTAGAAACTAGAAACTAGAGATTAAAGAGTGAGACTAGTGACTAGAGACCAGAGACTAGAGACTAGAGACCAGAGACTAGAGACTAGAGATTAGAAACAAAAGACTAGAGACTAGAGACTATAACAGACTAAAAATTATATGGAAGGAAAAGATAGAATCTGATTTTTAATGGAAACTTCTTTCATCAAAGAATATAAGATGCAAGAAAACCCAACCTTGGGAACTTTCACTTAAAACCTGCATTTTGCAAACTTAAAGGGACTGTTTCTGTTAGTTTAAGTGACCCTCCAGCCTCCGTGCCGCATTCAATACGGTGTCCTAAATCTGATCAAAAATGTTTAAGATATCATGGTTTCTTTAGCCTGCAGCTTGTTAAATTGTTTAACTCTGGTAATTTTCATCATTGTCTCTGTAACAAATATCGAGTATTTCATTAATGGACAACACCTGACAAGTACGATTTTTTAAAAACAAATCGGAGATATCTCGTTTATTCTTGATCGGACACAGTTTTTGGGAATTATTTATAGACTCTAGAAATAGAGAGTGTCATAATTAAGAATATCCCTGCAGTTCCTTTAAACAGCAAAAACCACATCTGGCAAAAAAATCTGGTTTTTTTCAGTAAATTCCATATTTTCTACAACTTTCGACAATAAATTGATAATAATAAAAAAAACTAATCTTAATCAAATAAGTGCCGAAAATTCGGAGTCCTTTTTGTTCTACATTTTATGTCATAAAATCAAATGATTGATGCTTTTGAATGACACAAAAATGTTCATTAAAATATACTTTTAACAATGTTTTAATAATTTATTTTTATAATTTTTGTAACATAAAATGGTACAGTGTCCGAATTTAATGAATTTGAGCCGCGTCTTAAATCCGGCAAAAACCGGTGTTCATTGACCGCTGGCTAACATCTTGAGAAAATTAATACAAATTTAAGTGGAACCAACCATATTTAAATTTAAACCGCGGCTCAAATTCATTAAATTCGGCCTCAGGCATATTAAATAATTCCAAATGTTCATCTTTTTTCTCTTTTCTTCATCTGCGCGTCCGCAGTTTCTCTTTTTCTTTAATCTCTCTGCCCATCCATTTATGGCACTGCTTATGCTTACGATTAGCTGTCTTTGCTCCATTATAAATCAGTGCTTGTGCTAGGTCATTACTCCTGCACTTCAAGTTATTTTCTATTTGCAGCGAGGGAGCAATAGCTTCCCTGCTATGAACATTTTACTTTCCTTTACAAGGAGGGTTGCTATTCAACAAAAGTAAATCAAGTGACCCGCTCACAGGTTAATTTGTTGCAGGATCCAAAAGAGAAATCTCCTCGAGTTTCATGTCCCTGCTTGTGAGAGGGTAGAGGAGAGTGGAGATGAGGATAAGGGTTTGTAGGAGTGGCGTATTAGAAATGTTTCGTTAAAATCACTCAATTTGTCCATATGTTATACTGTTTCGGAAGTATAGCATTTATCAAATCAAATCATTTATTTCTGCAGAAAAAAAAAAAAACAATATTTACGAATTAATTTAAAAAAATCACAATATGTAAAATATTATTTTCCGCAGCAGGCAGACTCAATATCCTGGGGCTGTTTCAGCTGAGCCAGGGGCGTACGAGGGGGGGGGCCGCGCCCCCCGCCCCCCTCTACGCGTGCTTCCCCCCTGAGAGGCTGAGGGGGGGCATCCATGGGGGAGGCTCTTTTAATATTACATCTGCTTGCATTTCTCTTCCTCAGGTCAGGCACAGGGGTGTACCTAGGGGGGGGTAGTAGTCCTCTTGCCCCCCCGGGAGTTCCAAAAATAAAAATTAAAAGGAAACTACGTTTAGAAATTAACACCTGACAATGACAAAGACTAAGGATTTGTCTATATTCACTGTTAATTCAAGGAGAGAAAAGTTTTAGCCTTCTAAAGAGAATACTTCATTACACAAGATGTACTATGACGGAGAGCAGACTTAACGATCTTGCACTTATAGCTTTACACCCTATATAAGGCTGTCTGAGCTCTCTACTGAAAAAAATCATTGAAATATTTGTGCAAGCAAATCCCAGAAAATTGTAGCTTAAAAGAGTTGGTGAATATGTAGATTGAGTAAATTCTATCTAAAAATTTCAGAAGAAATTTCGTTTATTAGTAAAAATATAATTTTTAATGGTGCTGTGATTATTGATTTAGTTAGCTGTGATGGAGTTAAGTGATATTTAATTGAATTATAACATTAAAAAAACACATACACAAAAAGAACCAAAGAGAAAATCATTGCAGCATCAATCAAAGGTTGGGCATGGAGACAGATAGGGATTCATAACGTAAACAGAGAGTAACTAATATATTTGATTTTAAAAAAGATATTGGGCTCAAAGTAAACGGCAACTCTGACAAAGAGATTAAGGAGGGGGGAGGGGGGTTGAATGCGTAAACCACCACTAGGGCCCAATTCCATTCACTGGGAGAGTATCTGCATGCAGAATGCGGAGTTGTCCCTTTTATCAGCTCTGCTCAGGGATCAGGGACAGGGCCCTTCCAGAAAGGGCTCCGATCGCTAAGAGAAGTGGAAATGAAACCATATTAGCTCTTTGTTATTCCTATCAATTGACTTAATTCCTCAGCCGTGGATACTGTAATGAAGAAGGAGGCTAGCTAATTGAGCACGGGGTTGAGGGCCTTTTGGCCTTCCCTCCCTCCTTTCATTAAAATATCAAATAACAAAATTGATATCACTTTTCTGTCTTTTAAGTATTTTTAATATTTGTTTTTACTCTTTCCTGAAAAGATGCTATTTCTCGTTTAGAGCCTTTCTTAGAAATACAATTATTTAATATTTCTTCATGATTTATATCAAGTGCAGAAAAGTAACATTGTTCAGACTAAGTTGGTTTAATTGGAATGACAGAAACAGAAATTTTATTAACCCGCCAAGAAACAGACAATTTTAAAGGGGGCGAGCACAGTTTTCCGGAGAGGGTCAAGGATTTTGATGTTAAAAGGCTGTTGAATAATAGAAAAAACGGAATCCATCCAAGTCTTTGTGACCTCGGCAGTAAAGAATTAAACATCGAACTCCTACAATATCTTTCAATTTTTGTTTTCAGATAATGGTTTCAAACCTTTGTAAATCGGACATTTTTGCATGGATGGTCACTTGAAATTATAGCTTACAGTTCCTCTAAATGTTATGTCTGCACCATTTTACTATTTTATGTTATTTTATTTAATAAATAATATTATTTACAAAAACTAAACAATGAATATACATTTTATACTTAGAAAGTTAGAACATATAATGTTTTAATATAATTTATCTCTAATAATACAGTGAGTTGAAACATGTTCAAACTTACAATTACGAGAAAAAAAGGAACTTAATTATGTGGGCTGACGAGGCGTGATATGCAAAATGAATGACAAAAATTTTAATAAATAAAGGTATTCAAAAATGTTAAAAATATTGAACCAAACTTTATAATTTCAACTTGCATCAGCACCGGATAAAAAATGCATAGGAATAAAAAATAAACATCAAAATTAGATTTTTGGTGTGTTATCAGTTCATTTAGATAACTTAAAAACAATTGTGGAATAAAAACAATTTGAAGTTTTTATCTTTTTTCGTTGGCTTAGAGTTTTAAAGTTTTTAGAAATGAGCTGTATAGTGTAGACTGTAGGTTAGAATATTTTTAATCCAAAATTACAAATTGAAAACATAATATTTAAATACTGAAGTTTTAAAGAATACTTCTCTTCTCTGGGCTAACCACTGAAAACCAAAAGTTCTGATTTATTAATTAAGTTTTCATTTTCCTAACAATACCTAAACATAGCTCTTAAAGAAATTCATGGCGCTCTCCCTTCCTTCACATAGATCCTGAAATCTATAAGAAGTTGCATCGGTTTTAAAGACTTGGTCGACTTGAAAGTGTCACAACACCTTTTTTGTATTCCTAGACATGTAACATATAGATCTTTAAAGTAAGTGTTTTTTAGTTGTTTAGCTTTACAGTACTTGTCTCGTGAATGAGAGCTTGCAACCTTTGGTTATTGATGCTTTTAACGTTTTCTCAAATCATGGAATATTTTACATTAACATTTAATATAAATAGTATTCTTAATTTAGTGTGGATATATTTTTATCATATTACCTTCGCAGCCATCTTTCAAACGAACACTTTAGGTTTAAAATGTTACTTTCCCTGCAGGAATCTTATTGCGTACATTTAAAAAATTATTTGAAGATTTCCGTGATTTACATTGGGATTTTAAGGGGCGGTTTACATAAGGGGGGTTGAAACATTGAACTCGACATTTTTATCCAGTCGAATTCCCCCCACCCTAGGATTTGTTTAGATATTTTTGTCATGTTTAAGTGATTCTTACTTTAATTTTGAATCAATTGTTAAAAGTCAAATACAGATACTAGAAGTTGCCCCTTCTCTCCAGTTGCGTTGAGCCCACAATTTTTTCAGGGGGTATACCCCCCCCACCCTAGTTTCAAGGGAGGGGGACGTCCCTTCAATTCTCCAAGAGGAGACATTCCTCCCCTTTAACCCCGTCATTGGTAATTTTTTATAGTGGTCATAAAACACCCTGTATGTAAACAAACAATTAATAGGGACCTGATTGATTCAGCCGTTTGGGTTTTTAGGATTCAAGACAAAATCGAGAATAAAACCCTCGTCAAAAAAGTGCATGAGAAAAAAGTCAACATATTGTTGTGAAAAGGTAAAGTTGTAACTCTGAAGCGGAAATGAAAGAATAATAGAGGGAATATGTGAATTTTGTGAATATATTTAAATCGCTGAATTTCCATTTTCTCGAAAAAGATATCTACTGCAAGATAGGATTGATCCATAATCACTGAATTATATCAAACTCTAACCTATAAAATATTCATCATTTTTCTCAAAAATCTAAAAACAAACCCACTGTTTTCAAAATATGAATTATTTATTGGATTTGGATAGATGTTATTGTTTTTTAATTCAAATAATATTGTATGAAACAGATACAATATACTTAAATAATCTATATAATAAAACAAGACATTCGTATATATATATATATATTGTGTATAGCCGGCCAAACGGCTGGATCGATTGGGTTGAATTTTTTTTGTGGACACTCATGGGTTGCCGGGGAGTGTGATTGGCTAAAAAAAGTCTTTGCATGATCCACATCTGTACAAGGATTGCATGGTGCAGTGATTACTTGTACCAACCCGTCTAGTGTACCCAGTATGTGGTTGACAATTAGCACATTTTAATACGAGCGGAACAAAAGTGCAATTTGTAAAAATGAATAAAAGGTTGTAAATTCTAAACTTAGAGCAAGATTGCAAACAAATTGGAAAAGGTAAGTTCTGGGTTAAACTATAGTAAAAGTCTTAAAAATAGTTTGATTTCTGCTAGGGCCCCAAAATGAATAAACACCCGAGACCCCCCCCCCCATCCCCTACCAGAGGCGTATTCAGGGAGGCTATGGACAGAACAAATTTTGTGACCCCCTGGACTAATTTGTGCCCTGCCTCCCCCCCCACATTACTTTGATGAAACTTATTAGACACTTATTTAAAATACTGTCGACATAAAAAGTTTTGCAATAGTTGACAACCTGACAAACTAGACACTCATCACTTTTATTAAAAATTCTTGACATGGCAAAAAATAGAATAAATATTAAGTTTTGAATCACTTTTGTTTAAATATATACAATGATTTCAGTTTATACCTGTTACTGGGGTGGGGAGGCATTTAATTTTTGACTTAAAAAATTGTTTATTTTTTCTTCAGGCAAAATGTCTGAATGCCATTTTTCTAAACTTGATTTTTTTAAGACGCACCTCTAGATTAGATTTTTAGAATGTCCGGCCGTTGGGAAGAGCTGAAAACTTTAGAATGGTGGATATCGAGATCAATCTATCTGAAGATTATTCTAGTCTTTAGATTAATTTATAGAGATTAGAGTTGCCCTCTTTAACTTTTGAAAACCCGGTTTTTAGTTATTTCCCCATTTGTGGTGTCATATCAATATTGGACTAATGGTTGATTGATCAAACGTAAGTTTTGGATTAATGTTTGTTAAGACTAACGTTCAAAAGAACTATGGTCCTCAAATGGGATAAAATATGCTTTTTAATGAGTTTGTGGAAGACGATTCCTGGCAGCGTTAAGCTAGTTCCACAAGATTCAACAGAATGAGATAGAACGGCATAGTACTGATATCATCATTTACAGTCTACAC
>NW_019397147.1:0-6117 GCF_000591075.1 Eurytemora carolleeae
TTTGTTATTTTAATACAAATTAATATTTTAGGAGTTTTAATCAGCTGACAGAGTATCATCAAACCGGAGAAATACCTTGAAATTCACAGAATCAGGAAAAAGATCTCCAGGGGCAGAAGATACTAAAGATCATAGTGTTAATTATTTCGTGAAGAAATATCCCGAAATTCTCATGTTTCAACCCAGAAAAGAAAATATACACAAAACAAATTGGATGTAAATAAGGAATGGAGGAATCACAGGGAACTTATCTTTTTCGTTTAAGAAGGATCACACACAGATAAGCAGGAGCCCGTCTCTAAGTTGAACAAGAGGAGAGTTTCCAAATCTATCTCTCAACAAGAGTACAGAACTAGCCAGCCCGGAAAAAATTCAAAAACAGAATTCATAAAGATGTGTCAAACTTTACAACGGTTACATCAAGTGGATTTGAAGCTTTTCATTCGATTCATCAAGGATATTGTATGAAATGCTGTAAAAACCGCTCATTCAGGGTCTAACCGCAAAGTGGATATTGAGATTAAGTATTCAAGATTTCCTCTCAAATATTTAACAGTTCATCCTATTAAATTCTTTTGAAGGAGAAGATACGTACAGCGCGTCCCCCAAAGCATGACAGCTGGTAGACAGTTCTGAATGTCGTCCTCCATATACTGATTCAGATCGTGAAACCTCATTCAATTTATTTCGTTTAAAGAGTCCTTTGCCGAGATATTTCTTGTTTTAAAACCAATTTACAAATCCAGTTTAAACATCTAAATTTANAAGTCCCCTAAAAGACCAAAAATCAAAAAGTTTAAATCTTCAACTAACAGTGTATACACAACGTACAACAGGATATCTTAAAAAGATGGCATCCGCCGCTCCTTGTACTCTGTTAATTTTAGACAAAAACTAAAGATAAAAATTAAGCTTAACAAGTCCCCTAAAAGACCAAAAATCAAAAAGTTTAAATCTTCAACTAACAGTGTATACACAACGTACAACAGGATATCTTAAAAAGATGGCATCCGCCGCTCCTTGTACTCTGTTAATTTTAGACAAAAACTAAAGATAAAAATTAAGCTTAACAAGTCCCCTAAAAGACCAAAAATCAAAAAGTTTAAATCTTCAACTAACAGTGTATACACAACGTACAACAGGATATCTTAAAAAGATGGCATCCGCCGCTCCTTGTACTCTGTTAATTTTAGACAAAAACTAAAGATAAAAATTAAGCTTAACAAGTCCCCTAAAAGACCAAAAATCAAAAAGTTTAAATCTTCAACTAACAGTGTATACACAACGTACAACAGGATATCTTAAAAAGATGGCATCCGCCGCTCCTTGTACTCTGTTAATTTTAGACAAAAACTAAAGATAAAAATTAAGCTTAACAAGTCCCCTAAAAGACCAAAAATCAAAAAGTTTAAATCTTCAACTAACAGTGTATACACAACGTACAACAGGATATCTTAAAAAGATGGCATCCGCCGCTCCTTGTACTCTGTTAATTTTAGACAAAAACTAAAGATAAAAATTAAGCTTAACAAGTCCCCTAAAAGACCAAAAATCAAAAAGTTTAAATCTTCAACTAACAGTGTATACACAACGTACAACAGGATATCTTAAAAAGATGGCATCCGCCGCTCCTTGTACTCTGTTAATTTTAGACAAAAACTAAAGATAAAAATTAAGCTTAACAAGTCCCCTAAAAGACCAAAAATCAAAAAGTTTAAATCTTCAACTAACAGTGTATACACAACGTACAACAGGATATCTTAAAAAGATGGCATCCGCCGCTCCTTGTACTCTGTTAATTTTAGACAAAAACTAAAGATAAAAATTAAGCTTAACAAGTCCCCTAAAAGACCAAAAATCAAAAAGTTTAAATCTTCAACTAACAGTGTATACACAACGTACAACAGGATATCTTAAAAAGATGGCATCCGCCGCTCCTTGTACTCTGTTAATTTTAGACAAAAACTAAAGATAAAAATTAAGCTTAACAAGTCCCCTAAAAGACCAAAAATCAAAAAGTTTAAATCTTCAACTAACAGTGTATACACAACGTACAACAGGATATCTTATAAAGATGGCATCCGCCGCTCCTTGTACTCTGTTAATTTTAGACAAAAACTAAATTGCAAAAACCTCAAAAAACCCAAATGCTTAAAAAATTGGAAAAATATTAAGATCACCTTAATAAAATAGTGATTTTACCAAAGAAATGTACAAAAAGTGTTAATCAGAACAAAAAAGAATTAAAAATAAAAAAATGGTTTAATTAATTCAAATTGTTCTTTATCATAAAAAAGGTTCGAAAGTGGACCAACGCTCGCCAGATTTGAGTAACTTAAAAAACGTACTTCAATAAAAGACTAAAAAAAACCTCTTTTTCATTCTCATTAACACTTCTATGAAAAAAGATGACTTACTTGAAAGAGTAGTTTGAGTAATGGACGTTTATTCACTGATCATGGTAACTTTTTAACAGAGAGTCTTTTACTAGTTTACAAAGTATTTATATGATTGCAACCAGACAGCGGAGGGTATTGCGAATAGTATTTTGGCAACAATATTTTGCGTAAGGCTGGGTAGTTTGTGTATACAGTAGATGCGTCATATTAAAGGTTGGATTTGAAAGATAGAGGAATTGTGAAAATATTGACACATCCTTCCTGAATCTTCAACTTTAAATCGATGGTGTGGTTCAACTTTGATCCGCAGTAACATGGATCAAATTAATTAAATTCGGTCCTTGGAATTATTATCAAATTTGTTTGGATATTATAGCTTGCAGGGAAGCCAGCTGTGCTTAAAGATCTAAAAAATCTGTCTAGGGTTTGAATCAAATTTTTAGGAATCGTTCAAGACTTCAGAAAGTTTTTACGGTGCATATTGGATCAGCAAGAGAGCAAATTCAATCTTTAAAATCCTCATAGATTGTTCATTTTGAAGGAATGATTTTTAGAATCGGTTTTTAAAATGTAGTAAAAAAATCTACAGTAAACTAATTACTTGTTTAGGAATAGGTTTAGAAAATAAAAATTAACTATTATCACCGAAAAAAGTAAGCTATTTCAGTTGGTTTCTGTAGTGTCTCATTCTTCGCAAACATTTTCTGACATTTTTATTAAACAGACGACATTTGAAGAATTTGAAGAAATCAGCGAACACATTCACAAAGAATAAGAAACTCAATTTAATGATGAAAAAGAAACAATTGATTTTTACATTGACGTATTGAAATTTTTATCGTATTTTTACAAATCGATTTTCAGAAACTAATCACCCAAAGGGATGATTTTGAACGTCAACTTTTATAACACCCTGTAATTCAACCATGGCAGAACAAATGTAATTAAATTTCTTTATCAGGCAAAAATTTAATTGAGATTTGGAAAAAATTTTGGTTTTTCATTTAATATTTAAATTTTTCTTTATTTTTTTTCATTTGTGTTGTGGAAATATTTTGGAATGTCTTTGTTAAATAAGAAAGAACTTTTTTCGCTTTTGCTACTCAGGAGGTATATCTCCAGATAGGTTGTATTTTCTATCATAAATTAGGATGCAGATTTAAATTTCAGACCTGCTGATGTGGGGGGGGGCTTGTCCTGTGACTATAAATTTTAAGAGTCTAGTTTAAGGTTCCTTTCTTATAGGAAACTTGATTGATTTTGAATTTTCTAGGTTTTTGAATTTTCTAGGTCTGAATATAAAATTAAGCCCCTGGATCTACAAGATTACAAGATTAGAAAAAACAAACTCAGGTAAAAATCATCTATATAGTATACCAGCTGAAGTGCCCGGCGTTGCCCTTGGAATTTTTGACAACAATTAAATTTTGAAGAAAAATGATTTTTTTATTTTTAAAAACAATTTGATTTTTTTTAATTTGATTTTTTTTAAATTAGAATTTTTTGTCTTTGTTACCCCTTGGGTACTCATGGAGAAAAAATACAGCCCATTCGAACCAGCTGTTTAGCCAGCAGCCAACTTACATATATATGATCAAAGATGTTTATTATAAAGATATATGTTTGTCGACATAAACTTGACTGACCCTTTATTTAAAAGATTAATGCTACACATACAGGGTGTCATGTTTCGTGGGACACCCTGTACTTGATTTTAGAATTTAGCTTTGTCTGAGCAAAAGCTATGCAGATATCCTTGTTTTATTTTAAAAAATTAACCAGAATTTAACGAAATTTTTTCTGAATTAAATTATGCCCTACAAAATTCCAAAACTCTTAATTTTCTCTTGCTAAATGGGAACGTTGCATGATGCATCCTGCAGGTGTAGATTTTACCCTTGATTCATTGTAAAAGGTTAAAAAGCAAAAAACTGAAACACAGACAAGCTTACAAACACAGTGTGCTACTTATAGAATCCAGCAATTTTCAAATGGCACCAAAAAATGGTGTAATCAGCAACAAGGAATGAAAGAGACCCACAAAGCAGATTTTATAAAAAGAAACATCAAGACGGCTGCAGACATTTGGCCAGAGGTTAGGAAATAAAATCAGAATTTACAAGAATACTTTATTATGATGTATGCCCTCTATTTTATAAAACAAATTAAATAAATTGTTAAAATTGTTTCAGGGAAGAGGAGCTAAAAGAGGCCAAACAAGAAGTGCTGAAAACATAAAGGAGAAAATATGAACAAGAGAAGAGCCGTCGTTTTTTACCTGTATAAGGGAACAGGTTTTTTAGGTTGGCCTTTTCTCAAAAATAAACGAAAAATGGATCAAACTCTTTTTTATACCTAGATTTTTTGTTGAAGCTTTCTTGGCAAGTAAATAGATTTACTCTGATTTTATATTAAATCCTCGTTTTTTTTCTTTTTTATTATGAGAAGTTAAAATTGGAGATTATTAGGTGAAAAAACATGTTTTTGATCAAGTGACACAACTTTTAGATTTTAGACGGAAAATTTTTAATTTAAAATTTTTTTTTTCTCGAAATAGCTTTATTCTATTGAATAGGGTTAGGGTTTAATACTTAAAACAAGGTTAAATATTGTCTTGGTTTGAACTTAGAGAAAGATTTAATATTGTCTAGGTTTGAACTCTATGAAAGATTTGATAATGTCTAGGTTTGAACTCTGAGATAAAAAGATTTAATATTGTCTAGGTTTGAACTCTGAGAAAGAAAGTTTTAATATTGTCTAGGTTTGAACTCTGAGAAAGAAAGGTTTAATATTGTCTAGGTTTGAACTCTGAGTTAGAAAGGTTTAATATTGTCTAGGTTTAAACTCTAAGAAAGGTTTAATATTGCCAAGGTTTGAACTCCAAGAAATATTTATTATTGTCTAGGTTTGAACTCTAGAAAGAAAGGTTTAATATTGACAAGGTTTGAACTCTTAGAGAGAAAGGTTAAATATTGTATAGGTTTGAACTCTGAGAGAGAAAGGTTTGATATTGTCTAGGTTTGAACTCTGAGTCAGAAAGGTTTAATATTGTCAAGGTTTGAACTCTAAAAAAGGTTTAGTATTGTCAAGGTTTGAACTCTAAGAAAGGTTTAATATTGTCTAGGTTTGAATTCTAAGAAGGTTTACTATTGTCTAGGTTTGAATTCTAAGAAAGGTTTATTATTGTCAAGGTTTGAACTCTAAGAAAAGTTTAATATTGTCTAGCTTTCAACTCTAAGAAAGGTTTATGTTTGTCAATGTTTGAACTCTAAGAAAGGTTTAATATTGTCTAGGTTTGAACTCTGAGAAAGGTTTAATATTGTCTAGGTTTGAACTCTAAGAAAGGTTTAATATTGTCTAGGTTTGAACTCTGAGATAGAAAGGTTTGATATTGTCTAGGTTTGAACTCTGAAATAGAAAGGTTTGATATTGTCTAGATTTGAACTTTAAGAAAGGTTTAATATTGTCTAGGTTTGAACTCTAAGAAAGGTTTAATATTGTCTGGCTTTGAACTCTATGAAAGGTTTAATATTGTCTAGGTTTGAACTCTGAGAGAGAAAGGTTTGATATTGTTTAGGTTTGAACTCTAAGAAAGGTTTAATATTGTCTAGGTTTGAACTCTGAGATAGAAAGGTTTAATATTGTCTAGGTTTGAACTCTAAGAAAGGTTTAATATTGTCTAGGTTTGAACTCTGAGATAGAAAGGTTTGATATTGTC